>NW_025822696.1:371108-444708 GCF_002878395.1 Capsicum annuum | reverse complement strand
CCTCACACCTTCCCCTCGGTCAACAGAACTCCTTACCCGGTCTTCTATTTTCGCAGACCATAATAAGAGTCATTTCCTTTTAATTAGGGATTTAATAAGGTGACTTGGAACACCATAACTCAATTCCAAGTGGCGACTCTATAATTAAAACATTTCCTATTTAAAATCGTCACTTTAATTGGAAAAAACCTTCGACCTCGGTCCTTTGAGCGAAAAAAGAGGTGTGACACTATGTGTTGAAGGCGACACCTTATTGCAAACATTTAATTAAAAAAAGTAATCAAGATAACTACTATGTGCATGATTTTTAGAAAATGATGACTCATCGGGAGCTTGGGGAGCAGGAGTTGGAGTGATATGTGCCGGTATAACATCATCAAGTAAATCATCATAATGATTGTATAATGCGCCCATGTAATTGTTTGCATCACTCATAGCCGTAAACAAAGAAGGTTCTTCTTCAGGTTGTATAGCTAAAACACTATAAATAATAAAAGTAAATTCAGACATAGTATTATATTTCATACATGGATTTATTATAGCAACAATCAAGTAAATAAAAAAATAGATAAAAATACTTTTTAAATTTATCAGCCATTGTAGCAATAACATCTTTGCAACTTGGTTTATCCTTATATTCGTTAAGCAAACAAGAAATGTCAGCTAAATAAACTAAAATATTACAAACAGTAGGATAATAAGCACTGAAAAATTCAATCGTAGCTATATATAATTTTTTTCAAAAAATCAACAAGATCAACAATCATAACCCAATCAGAATCATGTAACATACACTCAGGAAAAGAACCAACAAATTAATTAAAAGTCATTGTAATAAAAACTTTATAAATAAGGCAAGCTCTTAAAAGATCATATGTAGCATTTCATCTACAATCTACTTCTTCAAGCATTAATATCGATCTAAGTTCACTTTGTTCACATTTTCTTTTAAATTCTATAAGTCTAACTTTTCTATGATTTTCTTGAATAAAGTCAATTGCAAGCCTAACCTTTTCAATACTAAACTCAAAAAGTCAAGACCATCTTTTATAATTAAATTATATATATGACAAATACACTTAACATGAAATATTTCGGGCAACGATGGAGAAAGATCAACTTTTAACAAGTCAACAACAACCTTGTTGTTAGATGCATTATCAAAAGATATCCATAAAACTTTTCTTTCAATACCATAATAGTTTACAACTTTTGTAATAGATTCAGAAATAAATTTCTCAGTGTGTTTACGGTCTTCATCATATAAAAATGCTAAAATACGGTTTTTGAATAACGAAATTACTATCTATCCAATGACAAATAATTGTTAAATAATTATTTTTATTAACAACACGATCAAAATCAGAAATTAGAGCAGCTCTACATGGAAGATTATTTAATAATGTTGATAAATAATAAATATATTATGCATGAAGTCTCAAAATATTGGACCGACAAGTACTTCTAGAAATACCTTCAAACATAGAATTGTAAATTATTTGAATATAATGAACAAAAACTTCAGAAGAAGCAAAAGAGAACGGCAAATAACCCATAACTATCATTTCTGCTAATTCTTTTTGATCCTTCATTCAAAAAATTGACCGGTTCTTGGGTCCAATCTAATTTTAGTTGGCCTCCTAATAGTCCCTCCACCTTTTGACGCAACTAATTCTGTTGAGTGTTCTTTTTTCAAATATCTTATCAACGTACTCGTACCCACTTTATTACCTCCGATCTTATGCTCATATAATCCCTGACAGATATTGTATTGGACCTTAGCAGTTTCTTCTTCATTGTAAATTTTTTTTACACAATACTAATTTTTTACGAGATCTTACAGAGGGTCGGGGTGGAAGATTAATCGATTCAGATCTAACATTAACATTACCAACTTCAGGTGTATTTTAATAGCATCATCATCTATATTTAAATCAACTGCGTCCACTTCATTCTCTTCTTCTATCTTCTTCTATACCATAAGTTTCTTAAGCTTCTAAAAAATTCATATCGTGAGCACCTACACCTATTTCATTCTCAAAGGATACTCTAATTGGTATCGGAGGTAGACAAGTATATCTAGTACTTGACCTACCTCTACCAGAATCAAAACAAATTTATTTTTTATTACCACTAGCACTTCCAGGATAGAAATTTCTAGCACTTTTATCGATTTTCTTAATGTATCCATATTACAAATTAAACTAACAAATATTCAAAAAACACAAAAATAATAAAAATAAATATTTAACAAATAATACATTAATTAAAAATTAAAAGTAAGAGATGGAACGATAATACCAAATTTTGGAAGTATCCTAAAGTTGAGAGACTTTTGAAACTTTCACTTGATAGTTGTAATTGCAAAATAATAAAATAAAATTGAGCACTTTAAGAGATAATTAGAATAATCTAGAGAGTTTGAGAGAATGAGATTGTATGTAGTGGAAAAAACTGATTCGAAACCATGCATTTATAGAAAAAAATTAAAAATCTTTTCTTAAAAAAAATCAGCCAAAAGTTGATTTTGGCAGTTGGGCCAACAACTATATAGCCGTTACCAACGGTCCAAAATTAGCAAATGGCAGCTGATGGGCCGTGCCAGTACAGACCCAATATATGATATTTTTTTATCTCAATTTAAATTATTAAAATAATTTATATTTTTAATTATTGTGATTTATAATATTTTTTCTTCTGTTTCAATTTAAGTGATGCTGGTATATATTTTTTTGAGAGTGAGCCAAATATTTTATATTTTTTAAATTTCTTAAGTTGTCAATTATATGATTTACAATGTCTTTTACATTAAGCCAAGAGTGTAACAGAGGATAGAGTTTGAAGATAAAATCGTTTGACTCATGATGATATAGAGATAGTGATTTGGATAATATCTCCATATCTCAATCTGTATGCCTGATCATTTTCCTACAAAATCAAAGAATGTGTTAGAGACTATAACAAAATAGTAGAAGCATAAATCAAGAGGAAAAGTGAGAAGAGAATTTGTCTGGATGGCAATGCCATGGGTCAGATAATGCTCTTTTCTCTTGCTTAATGTTGTCAATACTTTATTATTCCTGCATCCAAAGAAATATTTTTAGTTTTGAGAGTATAGCTGTGTTAGTTTTGCCTAGCTCTACTGATGCTCCTTATTGATCATTGATTTGAAAGCTTGATCTGGCTTTGAAAATACAGTCTTGGTGAAATTTTTGAGGACTTTCCTTAAAAATTCTACCCCAGTGGAACAAAGAAGACCTCTTGTAATTTTTATGTTTTTTTTTTATTTCCTATCTAGTGTCCGGTACCCACATTGGAGTCCGACTAATCCTGATTCGCGCTGCGTATGGCCCCATTCGGGCGGAAACACTCCCTACCAAAAATTTTTCCATACCCAGGGCTCAAACCCGAGACCTCTAGTTAAGGAAGGAGCAGCCCCATCCGCTGCACTACATCCTTTGGTAGTGTATTTTTATGTTACTTCTTGTAGAATTTTGAGGTTTCTCTTCGAAATTCTGCCCCCGTTTCATACTTTGATGAATCTTCAGACTTGATCTATAGGAGAGATATTATTTTATGAATTTTTTGAGATCATCCTCAAAAATTCTTTTTAGACTATAACTACGAAACTCTCGAACTTTCTTATAACTTATGGCATCGTTTAGTATGAAATTTTCATGATCCTCAAACAAAATTTTCCAGTATAAAAATGCAGAATACTTGAGTTCTTTCTGACATGTCTTAGTTTGAAATTTTGAGAACTTCTCAAAACTTTGCCCTGAGTGTAGGTTCAATAACGTAGGGTGTCCAACTTATAATAAATGTCAAGTTTTGTGAATTTTTTCAGATATTCTAAAAAAATTTTGCCCTAGTTTCTATAGAAGTATTACGGAAGATATGACCGAGCCGGTGTGACACCTACATATCCTATTGAGGTAGGAATTAGGTTAAATATAGTTTCAACATACAATGAAAAGATAAATTTTCTAAGGGATTGATTGAAGCCGACATAGACCCCTTACGTATCCCATCTTGGGAATTTGGGTCAAACGTAATTCGTACAAAGCAAAAAATGATATTTGATATTTTTGGTAACATGACCAAGAAAATATGGGTTGCCTACATATTCAATAATGTAAATCAGGTCGAATGTAGTTCATTGCAACTAAAACAAAGAAACTAAATCATAAAATATGATTACAAAAAAATAAAGTGACAAATTGCAACTACAAGGAAATAAAAATAGAAAAGTACGATTACAAGAAAAGAAAATGATAAATTCAAATTGAAAAATATAAGGATGTCAAAAGTGTGCCTTTGAGGAAATTTCATTCTTCTTTGTGATTGATGGTGCCGACGACTACTTCTTCTGAATGGGCAATAAATCGTTGTTCATATTTGTCGAAGCTTCTACAAGCGTTATTACCTTATTGTCAATTAGAACCTGAATTTGTGCTTGAGTGTAATACATTTCTCTGTGTCATGTTCAACAACTCCATAATCATAAACACATTGCTTGTTTGGATTATACCAATTGGTGGAAGTGTTCACAGGATTTGCTTTCACTGGATGAAGTAGCCCTGCTTCTTTCGACCTTTCATAGAGCTGAGTAAGTGGTTCTGTCAATGGTGTGAAGATCCTGGGAGACTTCCTTTCATGGCTGGCATGAGGCACATTATTTTGGTAGCTTTATGGTAGAGGTTGAGCACGATCTGTTGCTTGCGTATAATAGAATGGATAATGAGTACGCCGAGCATTGGATTGGTATCATGGGGATCACTTGTAGTTGGAAGAGCTATCTTGAGTCATTACTCCCATTACTTCCTTCTTTTTTTTCTTTCCATTTTTTAAAGAGCCAGTCTAGAAGCTCTTTTTAGTGGATTACAGTTCTTTCAAATTTATTATCATTCCTATTTTGAGGCTATCCTCAATCATTTCTCCAATTCTGATAATTTCAGTAAATGTTTTTTCAGCCATCGTTACTATGCGATCAAAGTACTCTAGATTTAGCATGGATGAAGTAACTGATTATTCCAGCTTCTTCCATAGGAGGATGTACCCTAGTCGTCTCTTCTCTTCACTGTATGGCATATTCGCGAAAACACTCATTGGATTTCTGCCTTATCTTTGCATAGAGATTCTGTCAGGAATAATATCGACATAAAACTTGTTGTGATCCTCAAAAGCATTTTCTAAGTTATCCCAAGTACGCCATTTTGTCACATCTTGTTTGGCGTACCATTTTATAACCTTTCCACTCAAACTTTGACTAAAGCTTCACCTGTATTCCTTCTTTTTTGCCTACACCAATCAACTTTTCACGTTAAATTTTCAAATGAAAGAAGGGATTTTCGAACACATCAAGCTTTTCAAATTTTGGGATCTTGTAACTAGGAGGCAACTTAATCTCGGAAAATACACACAACTTTTCATACTTCACACTTTGGTTACTCCCAAGACCCCAAAAAATTCTCATTGCATCTTTCAAGACCTTGAGATTTTATTCACTATTTTATTGATTTACATTCTTGAATCATTCCCTGCTTTAACATAATGATTAGCATCTAAACGGTATAACCCTTGAGTTTGTGCCGCTGATAGGTCGGTAGCATAGGTGTACATTGGCGGAGCATGGGGTGATAATGGTATGTTATGAACCTTCGGAGGAGGAAATGTGTATGCAAAAGAAGCATTCTAAGAAGCATGATCATTTTAAGAAGTGGTAAAATGACCTCCCTGATCAACTCCTTATGATGTTGGAAACATAAGCCCTTTTTGTCGAGTATCAGGAGGCAAAGTCATGTTTGGGGGAGTTTGAGAAGGTGTTATACTTTGCATGACCGTCAGTCTTAGCTCGTCAATCTGTTGTTCCAATCCATCAACGACCTATGGATTATTTCTCTTCCTATCGAGGCACTAGGGTCCATTACCTCAGAGAAGGTGGGGAATGACTTGGATGAAGTATTTGTGCTGATCAAACTAGGATCCATAGTTGAACGAGACCTTCTATTATCCCAAGTAAGAACTGATAAGTCTGTAGTTGCTTTCTTGACTTTAGATCGTGTGAAATGCCGATGTTATACTAGCAATTACTTTGAAATTGATTTGCTTTTAGTATTTATGAAGAGAGCAAGCTTGATTATCAATACAAATAAACCTCTTTCTAATAGAAAATAAAAATACTAGAAAAGTGAACATGTTAGTTCATGAATTGTAATAATTCATCAAAGTAACATATAAAATGAATAATATTTGTTTGACTCAAAAGAAAATAGTCCATAATTTGAAGAATAGGACACTTTTAAAGAGTGATCGAGTGATCCGAACTTTAACCATTTGATGGGTTTTGAATTAGATGGGGAAAACAGAATTTCTATCAAAATGAACTAAGTCATTTAAAGAGATCGGGTGAATAAACATCCTAAAATACTTATTTATAAAGTTCTTTGAAAGATAACAGATTCTTACCATTAGTAGAATATTTGGGCAACTCTAGCTATAATTAAGTGCGAGAAAAAATGATTTGTAAGAGAAACGTGGTCAATGTGAATTGGCCAATGACTTAATGGATTTTTGTATAAAGTTAGGGCGAATTGAAAGTGATTTTATTGATGGATTTTTTAAGGTCATTTTAGGACGATTCAAGTTGTGAGTTTTATATGCCTAATAACTGACACAACCCGCCTTGGGGACTTATCATAATGGGTGTCCCAAGTCCAATCGGGATCGAAGACCACCGCCGTTACACAACCCAACTTCCAGCCTCCTGCCCTGAGTTGGATGAATTTCGAGCATGTAACAAAATAGTGTAACAACCCACATAAAGCCTCTGGAAATAGATCACAATCGTGACCAACCCAACCGAGTCCAACCATTCCATAACCAAAAATCCAAACATGTCAAACCATACCAAACAAGGGCCATAAACCATGCCATAGCCAAAGACGTTCCAAAACATAATATAATTAATTCCAAAATGAAATATGATGGAACAGTGAGAAATTATGTCCAATGATGCCAGTCTCCCAGCCTATTCCAATGCCAAGGCTGACACCTATACCGATCTCGCCCATTTCAACCCATAGACATACCACAAAGCCTCTAACCAAAAGAGTAATAAAATCCGGTTGGGACATGCCCCCAACCATAGCCAAAACTAATATCCCAAATAAAACCAAAATGTCTAATAATATCCATAACATGAAATGGATCCTTCCGAAAGGATGAAAGCTCACTACTTCAGTCTAAATATTATTCCTGAGTCAATCACTAAGTAGGAAGAGTAGAACGGTCGGTTCCTCCATAGTGTGTATATATAACCGCCAGTAGATGGGGTTATCGAGTGACCGCTAGCATGATCTCAGGGTAAGGATAAAATAATGCCATTCATAAAACCAAGTAAAACCATCCATATGCAAACAACCAAACATATATATATATATATATATATATAACCATGCCGGGGAAAGAGACTGGGTTTATCATTGCCTTTAAAACCTTTACCTGAGCTGTATAGCTTTGTCGTCCTAAACTACTCATGGACTATATGGGTTCAGCTCCTCCTGCTGAAAGGGCCCCAGTGTGTGTAGCCGCACGACCAAGGAAGTATCCCTTGGGATGACTAGTACATCCCCTAAATATAGTGTGACATCATGCACACAGTCACCAAGACCGACCTCATAGCGGCAAATATAAATTTCCAGTTTTAGTCCCCCCGGACCTTCACTTTCCATACCTTTGCTACACATCCCGTCAATATTGCCTAATTGAAACCAGTTTTCAAATAACCAAACCATTATCTATTTATTAACCAAGGCCATTAATATTGATATCGTCATACCAACCCTTACTTGCAAGTGCCATCTATAACCAACCATTTATAGGTTTAAGGGGACTTTCAAGTGCCCTTCCATTTACCATATCAAACCACTTGGGAGACTTTCATGTCCTCACAACCATAACCAGTAGATATTTACCATTCCAATCCATTTAAACCATGCATAATTCCTTTACCAAGTTTAAAACATGCAAGAGTTCTATTAAAAGAAGTCAATACAATAAGCATATCTTTATAAGCATTTTGTCAAACATATATGGGGCATAATATGACCAAAACCAATTCCAATTACCAATAAACTCTTCCATTCAATCCAATTATCCAAAACCATCATTAATGAATATAAAAGCATAATTAAAACCATAGGAAATCATAACCAACCATTTAACATCAAAACCCCCAAATCATATTTGAAAGCCAAAATCATGTAATAGTAAAACTATGAAAACATTCATATAAATCATGCCTTTAAGTTAAATTAACAATGAGGAAAGAGAACATACCTTAAACTAAGATGATGAAGGAAATAAATCACCAAGACAAGCCCCAAAATTGATCCATTAGTTGAACCCCTAGATCCCCTTGCCAAAAGCTCTTGAGAGAATAATGAAGTGTTTAGGAAGATTTTCTAAGTGTTAATGAATAGAATAATAGGGTAAATAACCTTTCAAGTAGGTTAGAAGTCGTGAGAACCTATTATGATAAGTGGAGAAATGTCCAAAATATCCCAACTTAAGTTGCACAAAAATCCGGCATAGGGATACAACTGACCCTCACGAGTCGTATCCTCCCAATACGATTGGTATCCACCACTCGCATCCTGAACCTCCACCTTTGGACCAAACACTGTCTAGTATATGACTTGTCCAACCAATTCGTAACCACAACATACGATCCATATCCATGACCCATATCCTTGGCAGAATAAAATACCTGGAGATTAAACACTGTCTACCATACGAGTCCCTGGTACGATTCGTACCCTGGCTTACGGATCGTGGTGCGCCACTCGTATTTAGATCCAACTTAAGTAACTAAGTCTAAGATTAAGTTAAGGAGCCAAATGATATGTAACCGCCAATATGACTCGTACCCCAAAGTCGTATCCATTTCAGTAACCAAAATCCAACCCACCAACCAACACTGGTCAGTATACGGCCAGATCATACCATACGTACCCCAACATACTGCTCGTATCCATGAGTCGTATTAGGTCCAGAGATCTGAATTCCAGGGAATTAAGGTCCAGAAACTAGGATGTTTCAGTCTCCACCACTAGGAACATTCGTCCCCAAATGACGAACAAGGTAGGGTTAACCACATGCTAGAGTCATTTGCATTATGTTATAAAACATATTCCTAATATTTAACAAAGTTCAAAAACAAAGAGACAAAGATATAAATCTTTCCTTTAACAAACTCTAAAAACAAAGATGTGTTGAAGACACATACCTTCCGCACGAATCCGAAGAGCAGAAAACAAATGCAGATATTTGAACTTTATGTCCTCTTCCACTTCCCAAGTAGCTTTTTCCACCTTATGGTTCCATCAAAGAACCTTAATCGAAGCCACATCCTTGGTCCACAACCGATAAACCTGCCTATCCAAGATTTCAATCTAGACTTCTTCATAAGAGAAAAAATCAGTGAGACCCAATCCTTCCAAAGGAACAACCGCAGAAGTATCGCCAATGCACTTCCTCAACATGGAAACATGAAAGATCAGATGAACCAAACTCAAGCTAGAAGGAAACTCCGGCTTATAATCAACATTACCAACTTTTTACGAAATCTCATAAGGACCCATATACCGGGGACTGAGCTTTCCCTTCTTGCCAAACTGCACTACTCCCTTCATGGGAGATACCTTGAGGAAAACCTTATCCCCAACCTCAAACTCCAAGTTTCTATTCCTAACATCCTCATAGGACTTTTGGCGACTTTGTCCAACCTTAAGCCTATCCTGATTCACCTTCAGCTTCTCTATAGCCTGGTAAACCAAGTCAGGACCAAACATGTCTGCCTCACCAAGATCAAACCAACTAATAGAAGATCTACACCTCCTATCATACAATGCCTCAAAAGGGACCATACCAATACTAGAATGATAGCTATTATTGTAAGCAAACTCCACCAAAGGTTGATGCTCAACCCAATTGCAACCATAATCAATCACACAGGTATAAGCATATCCTCTAATGTCTAAATAGTTCTCTCTACTTGTCCATCCATTTATAGATAAAAAATAGTACTTAGACTCACCTTGGTCCCAACCTTCTCTGAAAAGATTTCTAGAAGAGAGATGTAAACTGCGTGCCATGATAAAAAATAACCAAAATAGGCACCCCATGCAGCTTCACAATCTCCTGAAGATACAACTTCGCATAATCCTCCGCTGACAAGGTAGTCTTCATTGGCAAAAAGTACGCAGACTTAGTCATTCTATCCATGATGACCCAAATCAAATCATATTGACTCCGAGATCAAGAAAGATCGGTAACAAAGTCCATATTAATCACTTCCCATTTTCATTAGGGCAACTTATGTGCTTAACCTTAACCTGCTGACACGCCATGCACTTGCCCACAAAATCAGCCACATCCCTCTTCATACCATTCCACCAATATATCTCCTTGAGATTATGATACATCTTAGTTGAGCTGGGATGAACAACATAGCACGACTCATGCCCTTTAGCCAAAATCCTTTCCTGCAAACCGTCTACATCAGGAACACATAACCTCCCTTGGTACAGTAAAATACCATCACCACTGGTCTCAAACACCACTACCTTTTTCCCACCAACGCCACTTTTTATTTTTATCAAGATAGGATCTAACACTTGATTCTCCTTAATCTCCACACCAAGATATGATTGAACCACTTTTTGCACCACCACACCACTATCCTTGGAGTCTAAAAAGCAAACTTCAAGATTAGCCAAACGGTGAATATCCTTCAGGAATTCCCACTTTCCTTCCTCTACATAAGCCAAACTCCTTATGGATAACCTGCTAGAGCATCAGTAACCACATTAGTCTTACCTGGGTGATAGTGAAGACTCATATCATAATCTTTAAGAAGCTCAAGCCATCTTCTCTGCCTGAGATTAAGCTCTTTCTGGGTGAAAACATACTATAGACTCTTATGATCAGAAAATATATCCACGTGAACACCATAAAAATAATGCCACTATAGTTTTAAAGTAAACATAATTGCCAACAGCTCCAAATCATGAGTAAGATAATTTATCTCATGCACCTTCAACTTCCTGGAAGGATAGACAATTACCTTTATATGCTGCATCAACACACAACCAAGCCCTACTCGAGATGCATCATAATAAACCATGAACCCATTATTGCCTTCTGGCAAAGTCAGAATTGAAGCCGAAGTTAACTTATCCTTCAACTTGTCGAAACCCCCTTCACAAGCATCTGACCAAGATAACTTAAACTTCTTCTAAGTTAACTTAGTTAAAGGAGCAGCTATCAACGAAAAGCTTTCCACAAACAGCCTGTAATACCCGGCTAAACCCAACAAGCTCCGAATGTCGGATGGAATCATAGGTCTAGGCCACCTTTTCACCACAACAACCTTCTGCGGATCCACCATGATCCCTTTACTAGAAATGATATGACCCAATAAAGTTACAACATTCAACCAAAACTCACACTTGGAGAACTTGACATACAATTTTTGTTCCTTTAAGGTCTGAAACACCATACGGAGGTGATTAAAATAATCCACCTCACTCTCTATATAAACCAGAATGTCATCAATGAACACAATGATGAAGATATCTAAATACTGATAAAAAACTTTGTTCATCAGATCCATAGGAGCATTAGGCAACCCAAATGATATCACCAAAAACTCAAAGTGCCCATACCGGGTATGAAAATTCATCTTAAGGATATCCACCTTGACTGCACCCAAGCGCACACGCAAGTGTACATGGTCTTATCAAGTAGTAAAGTGGCCTTCAAGAAGTCAAGTATCGATCCCACATAGACTTGATCTAACAACGGTTCTATTCTAGTTCATAATTTAGATTCAATTAATGCAATAGTAACCAAAAAGAGAGTTTTGAAATTGTAAATTGCAAGTAAGTAAATAGTGTGTAAATTAAAGTCTTAAAACAATCAATAGGAGAAAACTCAGGGTTAAAGCACTTCGAACAATCATACTACATTGTTGAACTTCATTCGTTAACTTGCTTATCTTGGTTGTTGATTCGTAGGGTTAATCGCATGATCATGGTCTCCCAACCTCTAACCATTTATCTAATTTAAACCTTACAACTACATCATTGAGCGGGGATGTAATAGTCCAATTAAGTTCTTAAAGCTATAATCCTACGTTTGAATCAAGTAAGGCATCTAAGTACATCCCTGTCCTAGACAATAATTCAAATTCTTTATTTTATAAAAAAATAAGAATCATACTTTGTTTACTCCCTTATTCTATCTTCGTATTCCCTCTCCCAAGTTCACAAGGTTGATAATTGATATATTCTAAGGGTAGCTAATCCTTAAAATAGTTAAAACAAGAATAAACAAACAACCAATAACGATAATCAAATCAAACGAAATCAATTCAAAACAATAGTACTCATATTCTTGGCTTTAACCCCAGAAAAAGGGTGTTTAGCCACACGTAGTCATACTCATAATCACAAGGTTGTAATACGTCCCAAGATCTGAAAAAAATGTGCACAATATTGTATATATAACACAAAGTCAGTCCAAGCCGTGTAGGAGTCGAATTCCATCAATTTGTGAGCAAGGGAGTAGAGGGGGCGCCGCCCTGAGTTGAGCCCCGCTCTAGGTGAGGTTGTGCCCTGGGTAAAGCGCCACTCTAGGTGAGGCTGCACCATATCTATATCTCAGCTCCAAGTGGGGTTCCGCGGGCTAATCGCCTTGACCTTCTGGAAGTTGCTTCCACGGATTTGATTAAGTGTTGGTCCTCCAATCTTTCATCCCTTAACTTGTGGTGTATTTTTCATGGATTTTCAGCCTTTTAAACATCAAAATATCATCATATTCAGCTCACAAAGCTTCCTACATAATCACATCACATGAATTAGAGATCATAAAAATACAATATTCATGATGATGAATCAAAAATACAAGCTAAGACTAGGCTAATTTGCATTGATCTTTAACTTTTTGTTCCGAATCTTAACTTAATCAAATTGAACCTTGCACATTACCAACAAGTTATTCCACTCATAATTATACATTTAAAACCATTTGGAACACATTAAATACAATAGAATTCAATGGGATCAACTAGACAAGAACCTAGCTCAAGCTAGTAACGCTAGTTTCCACTATTGAACTCTAAATGACTCATTGAAGTATAAACTTGTTTGAAATTCACTTTGAACATTGTAAACACATGCTTTAACACTTAGATTCACATTTATCTCATTGTCAAACCATATAGCATATGAATCATCCTCAAAACAAGGCTAAAAAGACTAGAATAGTAAGACTAAAATGCATAAATACATCCAACATCACACCTCCCTAATCTTTAGGATGGTACCCAGACTGAAGATCTATCTTAGAAAAGAACTTGACACCTTGCAATTGATCAAATAGATCATCTATCCTTGAAAGAGAATACTTGTTCTTGACCATCACCTTAATCAAATGCCTATAGTCAATGAACATCCAAAGGGAACCATCTTTCTTGCGCACAAACAACACTGGTGTACCCCAAGGAGATACACTAGGATGAATAAACCCCTTATCCAGAAGATCCTTAAGTTGCTCCTTGAGTTCCCTCAACTCCGCCGGAGCCATTCTATATGGAGGAATAGAAATTGGACGAGTGTCCGTAATTAGATTAATACCAAACTCTATTTCCCTATCCAGAAGAACACTAGGAAGATAATCCAGAAAGACCTCTGAAAACTCATTAATCAGTGGAACTGACTTAAAAGAAGGACCTTTAGAGTTAGAATCTTTAACCCAGAATAAGTGATAAAGATACCTTTTAGAGATTAACCTCCGAGCTCTAAGATAAGAAATAAACCTCCCCCTAGGGGCTAAAGAAACACCCTCCCATTCTATAACCTGCTCACCAAGGAACCTAAAGACAACCCTACGGGTTCGACAATCCAAAGACGCGTAACAAGAGTGTAGCCAGTCCATATCCAAAATAATATCAAAATTCACCATATCCAACTTAAATAGATCCACCAAGGTCTACTTGCCACAAACAGATACCACACCCCCTATAGACTCTCCTAGCAATAACTGAGTCACCTACTAGGATAGAAATAGAAAAAGGATCCAAAATAACTTCCTGATCAAAACCAAAATATACAAACACATAAGGAGTCATATAAGAGAGAGTAGACCCCGGATTAAGAAAATAATATACGTCACGTGAGAAAATTTGTAACATACCACTAGCTACATCAGGTGATGCCTCAGATTCCTGTCGGGACGCCAAAGCATACAACCTGTTTCGGACAACACTAAAACCAAGAGTAGTAACAGAAACAGATGCAACACCACCAGGTATAGGAGCAAAAGATGAAGCCACAGGAATCTCATTCATCCCTGTAGCAACCTTATTAATTGGATAATCCCTGAGCCGATTTCCTGTCTGGCCATACTTAAAGCATTTGTCCTTTCCTTTATCACAATAACCTCGATAAGGACGACCACAAAACCAACAAGAAGGGTATAAAGAAACTGACTGACCTTCGCTTCCTGAGGTTGGACAACCTGCGCCCGAAAATTATCACCACTATGATGACGTCTGTCGCCCGACTAGTAAGGTGCACTAACAGTAGAGTAGGAACCAGAATTCCTTTACTTTTTTTTGCTATTTGCCACCATTTCGACCACCCTGTGATTAGAAAATCTGCTCCTCTTACCCTGCCTATCCCCAAACTCTACCTGCTTCCTCTTTTCATCATCTACTTGCTGTATATGAACAATCATCCTAGAGATGTCTGTATCCTTAATTAGTAAGGCAGTCTTACTCTCCAAAATCAGATCCTGATTCAACCCAGAAGTGAACTTCCTCATTGTATCCCATATATCAGCCACCAAATAAGGAGCATAACTTTACAATTGGTGAAAGTTCAAGGCATATTCCTTGATAGAAATTCTCCCCTACTTGAGGTTCACAAACCCCTCCATCTTTGCTTCCCTCAACTCTTGGGGAAAGAAGCGATCAAGAAAAATACCAAAGAAGGTATCCCACAAGGATGACTCCTCCACATCTTCTCTATCCCTATCCCACTCTTCATACCACTATATGCAACATCTTTAAGCTGATAAGCTATAAAGTGTACCCCCTCCACATTGGTAGCCTGCATCACCCAAAATATCTTCTCCATCTCATCCAAGAAGCCCTGTGGATTCTCCTCCACCTTTACTCTGAAAAAAGTGAGAGGGCCCATCTTCATAAATTGTCCAACCCTTGTGACACAACAGACAAAAAAACAGACATATCTCGCTCAGCCTGAGCAACAACCAGTTTTGCAATAGTGTAAACAGACTGGTGGAATTCTGCATTAGTCACCTCGCCTGGAGAAAAGCTAGTAGCAACTGGTGAAACTCCAAAACTATTAGGGATAAGATAGTGCGATCGAAGATGAACCCCAGAAGTAGGATGTATTGTATTTCAGATCTATGAGGTATGATCTGAAAGACGAACAAACAAGAATTAGAGAAGATTCCAAGGCTGAGATTCCAAGCTTAAAAATAGAATACCAAGAAAGAGAAACATTCCTAAATGCCTTGTAGCCTCTCCCTCATGTGTGTGGTGTGCTACACACCCCTAAAAGAAACTCTACTTAACACGGCTTTGTGGACTCCCAATTGTCCATGAACCTAGGCTCTGATACAAACTTAACATGAACCACCCTAGGGCCTTGTTATAATGGGCATCCCAAGTTCGAGCATGTAACAAAATAGTGTAACAATCAACATAAAGACTCTGGAAATAGATCACAACCGTGACCAACCTAACTGAGTCTAATCATTCCATAACCAAAAATCCAACCATGACAAACCATACCAAACAAGGGCCATAAACCAGGCCATAACCAAAGACGTTCTCAAACATAATATAATTAATCCCAAAATGAAATTAAACGGAACAGTGAGAAATTAGGTCCGATGATGCCAGCCTCCCAGCCTATTCCAATGTCAAGGGTGACACCTATACCAATCCCGCTCATTCCAACCCATTGAAGTACCATAAAGTATCTAACCAAAAGAGTAATAAAATCTAGTTGGGACATACCCTCCACCATAGCCAAAACTAATATCCAAAATAAAACCAAAATATCTAGAAATATCCATAGCATGAAATGGAGCCTTTCGAAAGGATGGAAGCTCATCACTTCAGTCCAAATGCTGTTCCCGAGTCAATTACTATGTAGGAGGAGTAGAACGACCGATTCCTGCATAGCGTGAGTATACAGCCGCCAATAGACGGGGTTAGTGAGTGACAGCTAGCATGATCTCAGGGTTAGGATAAAATAATGTCATTTATAAAATCAAGTAAAACTATACATATGCACACAAACAAACATATATATATATATATATATATATATAACCATGTCGGGAAAAGGAAACAGGTTTGGACTTCTTGAAATTTTCGAACACCTTTTGAATGAAGATCCTCTCTAGATTACAATAAATAAACTACGAAATAAAATTCTCAAACCTAAGGGACAATGGTTCATACAATCCGACATTACATCCTTCAATTAAATACACAAGAGACGATCGTGTGTGATTGGCTCGTAGTCAATACAAGCAAGGTTGGTTTTCTATTGGATCCAATACCCCCTTAGGTATTGAGTCTTCCTAGGCACATGCCTAAAAAGGATTTTGATTTCGCTCTATCCTAGGTATCTAGAGGGGGCTTTAACCAGGTTTCAAATGCACAACTCGAGTTTGAAAATACAAACAGTCATTAAACGCCCAATGTACCAACAAACTACTGTATTTTTAATACTTTATTTGAAGTTGATAAATAGGGGCCACGACAATCGCAAATCCCCAAATAATTTAAATATTCAAGGAGAAAGTATGCCATGAAATACAACAATTTCAATTTTACGTAAATTTAAACACATAAGCAAACAAACAATATCAGTATTACAAACCTGAATAGTCAGTCAAAAAAAAATAGTTATTTCAAATATTTGGTTAGAACCTTACTAAATTCCCCAACAGAGTTGTCATTTCTGTTTTTATCTATTTTTGGTTTTTATTTAAGAGAAAATGATTTTGACCTTTTCCAAACTATGTAAAAAAATCAAGACTATTTCGAAATAATTTTAACAAAATTACAGAGTAGACACTTGATTTTTATTGAGAATATCAAGAAAACTTTAAAAAGTTTCAAAGATTTAAAATAAAAATAAATATTGAAATAAGAGAAACTAAGTAATGATTCAGTTAACACACTAAGAAGGTTTTGAAGGAACTTAGGACGTTCGTTTGAAAAAACGATTTACGAAATAATTTTTGACTAACTTAAAAATGACTAATTTTGTAAACACTCGATTCTATATAAGATATCAAAATTATTAACCTAAAATGACACTTGTTCATCCAAATGAAAATATTCCTTTGAATTAAAGAATGATCCGATTAAATTAAATTGCATATTTTTAAATTTAAGAGGAAAATAAATTTGTACTTTTATGGGAAGAGTGGATTATGTAATTATTTTTTTGTTATCATTGTTGTTATTATTATTTTTTATGAAAGTCAATTTTGGTCTAATATCTTTAGAAAATGATGTCAAGAGTGTATCAAACTACGAGTGATTAATTAATTATGAAAGTTAGAATTTTCAAGAAAAATTAGTTTCTTAGGTTTGAAGAAAATTGCCTTAATCCAAATAGACTATTAGTCCTATGAATAAAATAAATGTCATGTTGGTATGAAACACTAAATTTTAGAAGATTTGTTTGTTAGGGAGAATAACTGAAGCAACAAATGTGATTCATTTTAGATGACACAAACCAAGTGAGAAGAAATACGAATTTAGTAAGAAAATCAAGATAAAATAGAATGGAAATGCCTTAGAAGATTTATCTAGATTAATCATTTAATACAAATAGTTAAGATAAATTACAAAAATAAAGAAGGGTTGAGAAATTTGGCTTTCAGGCCCATTTTTTTTTATGGAAAAAGGACAAAAATAACACCTGAAACTAAAATAATTTCACGAAAATAGCACCTAAAACTAAGAGCTCGGTAAATAGTCACTCCCATATGCTTAACTACATATAACCAGAAATGCGCCCAAATCAATATATAACTTTACCTTTCTTTCTTTCCTTTTCATGCCCAATTTCCTTTTAATTCAAACTCCTAATTCTCCGTTTCATTACCTTTTCTAATACTCATCTTTACCCTTTTCATTCCACAAACTTTTGTATAAATCTCTTAGAATTTGCATTCAATTAGTTTCATATAGTTTTTCACCTATAAATGATAAATCATCCTCAATAAATTCATAAATAGATAAAGGATCGTCTTTCACCACTTTCGTGCTTGTTTTTTCATTTGATGGACCCGATTTTTTTCACTATTTTCAACAAAAATCTCAATATCAAATAGAGAATTTTGAAGCAAGGTAAGGATTTTTAGGTAGGTTATACGGTAGAAAAGTGTAACAAAAGAAGATTTGTTGATATCAAACTACGGAGTAAAAATATACTCCCCGTGTGTATCTTTTTTTTTAATTGTTATTTGTCTTAGCTGGGCAGTTAATAGAAAATAGCTATTTATGCTTGCACATACTGTATCAATGTGGTATAAAAGTGTATCGATCTAGTATAAAAGAGTATCAATTGGATATATGTTACTGTATATGCTTGCACATACTGTATCAATATGGTATAAAAATATATCAATTGGATATATAAACACTGCATATGCATGCATAGATTCTCCTTCTATCTTGTTATAAAAGTGTATCAATATGGTATAAAAGAGTATCAATTGGGTATAGGATCCCCTATTTCTTTTTTAAAAAGTGTATCAATGTAGTATAAAAGTGTATCAATTGGGTATAGAAATTGCACGTGGCTGACTGGGCCAATGGCTAAAAGAGGGAAATAAATTGGACCGATCGGCTCCAGTTGTCCATATTTTCAAATTGTGGGCCATTTTTTTAAAAATGGTCGGCCCATGTCCTTCTGTTCAGCTTTGGGCTGCAAATATTATAGATCTTGAGTCCATTTTACCCATGGTATATCAACTGTATATCACAAATTTGTTTTGATGTGTTTCCTATATATACGTTGTATATCAGTGTATAAGGACCTGTATACTTGCTTCCAATGTTGTTATGCACCAAATATTAGTGCATACCAGCCATCTTTGATATGTAAATCCTATATATTTGTTGTATATCAATGTATATCAGCCTTGTATCAATCCATTTTCTTCATGTATTAGTCCATTTTGGACTTTGATGGGGCTTGAATCGATGAATAATGAATGTGAAAAATGGGATTCCGATGGACTCGGTGAGAAAGGTCATGCATAAAAGGGATAGGAACGAATTAGGAGGAAATATTTATAAACTTAACCACATACATACTACATAACCACCTTTCAAATGAAATACCAATAATTTAAACAAGATAATTACATTTATAATGAAGTTTAAGAATGGAAGAAAATTCTGCATCACATAGGGCACCAAAGGAATAGCATAAAGAACGAGTATAACAATGTCCCAATATCAACATGATTAAAGTTGTATAAGTAGTCCACCACGGAAAAACTATAATTGTTTAAGGAGCATAACAGCAATTGAAACTGCTCCAATATTGAAAGTAGAACTCTTCATAATTTTCTATTTTTTTTTTTTTTAGAAAAAACTCAAAGACGGTTACGCATAGAAATTGATAAAGAAGTATATAATCTTCAACTCCCTCCATCCCATTTTACTCGTCCTAAATTTTCTAATTTGATATCCCATTTTACTTATTAAGACAATGACAATTTTTTTTTCATTATACCATCATTATTTTTTTAATAGCTGTGTCATCTCAATTTGGAACGGGACGGAGGGTGTAATTGATAAGAAATTCAACTCTAGATATAAAACAAACCAACAATTTATTTTAATCTTTTGATAGGTAAAGCTACTGGAACAAAATAAACAAAAATCAACAAGTTGTTTAATCCATGTTCGGCCACCTTTTGTATAAATAAATAAATTAAATTTAATCTATGGAAAAAATCGAATAAAAAAATCACGGAACTAACTAAATTTCAAACTGCCTAACACCAAAATATGAACAAACAAAATAAGGAAGGGGATTTACCTTTTTTTCGGGCAGCAGATGAGATAAACGAGCTTTAAATGAACCAAATTTTATCAAAATTTCAATCCCGAATCGTTGAAGTTTTACCTTTCTTTTTTTGTCGGAATTAACTTTACAAGTGCGTTTCTTCTCGAATTCTTCGATTACGTGAAATTAGAGAATCGCTCCTCCTGAATTCTCACTTTATTCCCAAAGAATTCTCTCTTTTCAACCTCTATCCCTCAATGTCTATTAATAGGAAAAATTTGGGAGGAAAAATTAAGATTTTGAATTTGAAAAAATGA
The DNA here is from genome assembly GCF_002878395.1 of Capsicum annuum. Taxonomy (NCBI): domain Eukaryota; kingdom Viridiplantae; phylum Streptophyta; class Magnoliopsida; order Solanales; family Solanaceae; genus Capsicum; species Capsicum annuum. The sequence continues at coordinate 424,247 of NW_025822696.1, read as the reverse complement.
ATTTCAAATCCGAATTTTGGAATCCAAGGTGAGACAAAGACCATTTATGGCCTTTTGTACACGAAAAATGTGGAGAAATAAATGTTGCCTCTGTTATTCAAAAATGAGAGTTTATAGTTTGCCAAAATGGTGAGCATAGATTGAAGATAATGAAAGAATTTGATTTTTTAGCCGCTATACATGAGGGTAAATCAGTAAATGGAAGGGGTGGTAGGGTTTTTGGGATTGATGCCATTTTTATTGTTGTTTACTGGTTGTTGACTGTTGTGCCGTGTAGAGAAAATAAGATGAAGGGGGAAAAGGAAGTTGGGTTGGGTTAAGGAAAAAGTTTTGGGCTTGGGAAAATTTGAAATCATAAGAAAATAAAGAGGGAGGTCCAACTTGAAAATTTAGCCAATTAAGTTAATAAAATGGCCGAATTGGATTAATTTGTACAAATCGAGACGAACTAGTTCCAATTAATTTAACGAGCTTGTTACATTCAATACTTTCAAACTTAATATTTAATAAAATACAATTATTTGATTTTTTAAAAAAATTAACAAAATAATTATGTCATCCATTCCTTATTTTTGAATTGATTTTGAAAAAATTAAAGTATTCATAGTTTTAACCAAACATGTCACTCAAAATAAATTCTAAATTTTTTTTTAAGCGAGAATTATGTAACCCTATTTAATTAAACACAATTAACATTAATTTCACCTAAAATTTGAAAGATAATCTTGTAATTTATTTTCAAAATAATTTAAACAAATATTTTAAAACTATTTGAAATTAAGAAACCCGAAGACTAATTTAGAATGTGGAGAGCAAAAATTAGGTGTCGACAGTGGTTGTGGATTGCTTCTCAAAATACGCCACTTTCACAACTTTTACGGCTAGTTGCAAAGCCAAAGAGATAACCCGATTATTTCTCAGAGATGTCGTGAAGCTTTGGGGCATGCCTTGGAACATTATTAGCGATTGAGACCCTCAATTAATCGGAGCATTTTGGAAGGAGCTGTTTGGGTTATTGGGTTTCGAACTGCATTTCTCAACTAGTTTCCATCCCTAATCAATGGACAAACGGAGCGGGTCAATGGACTTCTCGAATGCTACTTGTGGCACTTTGTTAGTGCCAGATAAAAGGATTGGGAAAAGTTGCTAGAAACTGCCCAATTTTCCTACAATTTGAGGGGAAGCGAGGCAACGGGACGGAGCCCGTTTAAGATTGCAACGGGGCAACAACCAAATACCTCACAGTTCTTGCTCGTTAATATCACAATGAGGAATCTGAGAGATTTTCACGTGGCAAAGGCTTGGGAGGAGCGGGTTTATATGGGTAGATCATATCTTGACAAAGCTATCCATAAAATGAAAAAAATTGCAGATCATAAGTGTCGTCTAATCCACTATCGAATTAGAGATAAGGTGATGGTAAAAGTTAATCCTCGATAGTTTAAGTCATTGTGGAGCATAAATCAAAGTTTGATTCGAAGATACGAGGGGCCATTTGAAATTGTTCGAGGTTGGCAAGATTTCATATAAGTTGAACATGTCTTCACATTTGAAAATTTACCCTGTCTTCTATGCGAGTCAATTAAAGTCGTACTTTGAAGATAAGAAAGACAAGGAATGAGTCGATCCAGCCAGACTAAGATTTTTATTACATTCATTACCATGGACAAGCATATTGAGGAGATTAGTGATCACTAATTGGTTCAAGGCAAAGATTGAGGCAATTCAAGTGCCTAATTTGTAGTCCATTGGAGAGATAATCACCGGAGGAAGCGTCGTGGTAAAAATATAAAGGTTTGTGGAAATTTAAGAATCGAGTCGACAAATATTTAAAGCTGTGTGCCTAATCAAGTGGGGGAGAATGCTATGCCCTGTTGGGTTCATATTATATGAAAGAAGTGTGAATGAAAAAATGGAGAATAAAATGGTGGAGAGAAAGGAGGCACTAAAATGGAAAGTGTACTCCCAAATTAGAAAGTTTACTCTTTCTCCCACATTGGTGGAAGAAGAGAACTTGAAAGTGTTTATAATCAAGAACACTTACTCCACATGGCAAGTGAGGCAAGAAATAATAGATGCCTCACGCCGTCGTCATCGTCGCTCGCTCGCTCGCTCGGCTCGACTTCGGCTTCAGATTTGAATTTGGATTTGGATCGATCGATGAGATCTATATATTTTGTACAAACTTTATTTGAATTCCAAAGAATGCCAAGGAAAAACACAGTAAAATTTTTCTGCAGTATTTCAGACCTCTATTTATATATATATGCAGCAACAGTTGCACTATTTCAAGTAAACTGATGCATTATTTTCGAACTGGTGCTTCAGAAATGATACATTGTTCTGAAATGAGGCTACAGAAGGTTGCAATGGTTTGAAATGATGCTTCAGAAGGATGTAATCCTTCAATGAAGTGACACACTAATTCATGAAATGAGATGACTGTTCAGGAAAAGATGCAATCTTTGATTAACAAACATGAACTTACAACAAAGATATAACCTTTGGAGTGAACCATTTCCTCTTTTCAGAAGAGGTATGTTAAGGCTATATAAACTTGCTTTCATCTATAGATTTTGATATGAAATTTCAGAATAATCTCTTCTTGTCTTGAAAAATTTTGTGTGATCATTCAAACTGTTTAGTGCGTTCGATGAGTTCAAATATTTGAGGTACCGCTATATTTGAATTGAAGGCAATTTTATCCTGGGAGAAAAATTTCATAACTTTGGGTACAATGAGGAAAATTTTTTCCTTATGGAAACTTTGTGAATTCGGACGACTTGGCCTTATTTATTTCTGTTTCATCTATTTTCTGAAAAAATAAAATACACCTCTTGGTAAGATAATTTTGATCTTGTGTTGAGGGTATTTGATATACTTCATTGTGTTCTTGTTTATACTTAAACTCTAGTTGAAGTTGTTGTTCTGAATATACAGATTCTGCGTACCTGTAGAAGGAAATAACAATTTTAAGAAAACAATTTTTAGAATCTGTATAGCTTATTTTTGGAGATTAAAGTTTTAACTTTCTACTCCACCTGAACTTAACTAGTGATTTGAAGTCATAAAAACTTCATCACAAGTTAAATATCATTCGGTTGACAATTGGAAGTAATAAAAACTTTATTGTCAACTAGAAACAAGAAGAAAAGTTTAAAGTTGCTTAACTTTATAAGTAGTATTCTGAAAATACTAAGTATTTTTTGTCTTGTGGTGACAGGAAAAATGACAAGCGATAGTCAAATACAAGATGCGGCAACGTCTGTGGGGGCAACTAATATTGCCACATCAAGTCGTACAAATGTTCCTCCTATAATGGCACCGGCGGAGAAGTCCAAAAAATTTGCAGGCATTGACTTTAAATGATGGAAGCAAAATATGTTCTTTTACCTCACCACTTTGTGTCTGCAATAGTTCACTAGCGAAGACGCTCCTGAGGTGCCCGAGGGAACCTCGGACAAAGAGCGTTTTGTAATTGTAGAAGCTTGAAAACATTCCGACTTTCTTCGCAAAAATTATATTGTGAGTGATCTCCAAGACAACCTCTACAATGTCTACAGTAGAACTAAGATATCGAAAGAATTATGGGGGGCACTTGAACGAAAATATAAAACAGAGGATGCAGGAATTAAGAAATTCCTTGTTGCGTGGTTCCTGAACTTTAAAATGATAGATAGAAAATCGGTTGTCTCTCAAGTGTAGGAGTTGCAAGTCATCATACATGATCTCCTAGCAGAAGGTATATCTTTGAAAAATACCTTAGTTGAACAAATTAAAAAAGTTCTTAATACTCACAAAAACTATTTTGTAGTTTTGATTGTGAATGATGCATTTCAAGTAGCAGTGATAGTTGAGAAGCTACCACCTTTGTGGAAAGACTTCAAAAACTACTTGAAGCATAAGCGCAAGGAGATGACTGTCAAAGATCTTATTGTCCAACTGCGTATTGAAGAGGACAATAAAGCTGCCGAGAGAAGGTCAAAAGGGAATTTTACAATTAATAGAGCACATATTGTAGAAGATGAACAAAACAATTCTAAGAAAAGAAAGAAAGCCGAACAAGAAAGCCATTAACCCAAGAAGAAATTCAAGGGAAAATACTTCAATTGTGGCAAGATTGGCCACAAGTCCATGGATTTTCTAGCCCCGAAAAAAGGTAAGAAGAAGGATCAAGCAAATATGATTGAATCCAACAAAAAATGTGATGATTTGTGTATTATGTTCTCAGAATGCAACTTGGCGGGGAATCCTCACAAATGGTAGATGGATTTTGGTGCCACCCACCATGTATGTGCCAAAAAAAAGTTGTTTTCGTCATTTGCTTCGGCTCAAGTAGAAGAAATGATCTACATGGCTAACTCCGCTACTGCTAAGGTAGAAGGAACAGGAAAAATATGCTTGAAAATGACTTCCAGAAAGGTCTTAACACTTAACAATGTCTTGTATGTTATGGAGTTACGTAGGAATTTAATTTCTATTTCACTTCTAGACAAGAATGGATTCAAATGTGTAACCATTTCTGGAAAAATTATAATTAGCAAAGGAGAAATGTATGTAGGAAAAGACTATCTCATCGAAGGCCTTTATAAGATGAATGTAATAACTGTTGAAATAAATAAAAGTTCAAATTCTTCTTATTTGCTTGAGTCTTATAATTTATGGCATGAACGTTTAGGCCATGTTAATTACAAAACGTTACGAAAATTGATTAACTTAAAATTTTTGCCAAACTTTGAGTGCAATAAATCAAAGTGTCAAATGTGTGTGGAATTGAAGTATGCAAAACATCCTTATAAGTCTGTTGAAAGGAATTTCAATCCCTTAAACTTAATACACACTGACATTTATGATATAAAGTCAACACCATCACGTGGTGGGAAAAAGTATTTCATAACTTTTATTGACGATTGCACTAGATACTGTTATGTCTACTTACTAAATAGTAAGGATGAAACAATAGATACATTTCGGCAATATAAAACTGAAGTTGAAAATCAGTTAGACAAAAAGATAAAATGATAAGAAGTGATAGGGGCGGAGAATATGAATCTCCCTTTGCACAAATATGTGTAGAGAATGAAATCATCCATCAAACTACGACCCCATATTAACCTTAATCTAATGGAATTGCGGAAAGGAAAAACCAAACTTTGAAGAAAATGATGAATGCCTTACTTATAAGTTCTGGTTTACCGCAAAACTTGTGGGGGGAGGCTATCCTTATGGCCAACCATATACTCAATAGAGTTCCCCATAGTAAGGCACAATCAATTTCTTATGAAAAGTGGAAAGGAAGAAAACCCAACTTGAAATATTTCAAAGTGTGGGGGTGTCTAGCAAAGGTCCAAGTTCCTGTGCCTAAAAGGGTTAAGATAGGACCTAAGACGATGGACTGTGTGTTCATAGAATATCCTAAAAGTAGTAAGGCATGTCGATTTTTGGTTCATAAATCTGAACATCCAGATATTAATGAAAATATGGTAATTGAATCAGACAATGCTGAATTCTTTGAAAACATTTATCTGTATAAAACTAGACATGAACAGTCTAGTGGAGGTCTAAATGACCTCGTGATGAACCAATTGAGAATGAACATAATGAAGAGAATCTAAGACGTAGTACACATCAAAGAACGTCTACTTTGTTTGGATCGGATTTTGTGACATTTCTTTTGAAAAATGAGCCTCAAACATTTAAGAAAGCGATGACATCTTTGGATTTATCCTTTTGGAAAGAGGCGGTCAATAGTGATATAGATTCAATCTTAAGCAACCATACATGGGAATTAGTTGATCTTCCTCCCGAAAATAAACCTTTAGGTTCCAAATGGATCCTCAAAAGGAAGATGAAAATGGATGCTACTATTGACAAATACAAGGCAAAACTTGTAGTAAAAGGCTTCAAATAGAAAGAAGGCCTTGATTACTTCAATACATACTCACCAGTAACAAGGATAACATCGATTCAAATATTAATTGCCTTTGTTGGGGTATATGGCCTTGAGATCCATCAAATGGATGTGAAAACCGCTTTCCTAAATGGAGAATTGGAGAAAGAAATATACATAGAACAACCTGAGGGTTTTATGGTTGTAGGAAATAAAAACAAGGTGTGTAAACTTATCAAGTCATTATATGGACAAAAGCAAGCACTAAAACAATGGCATGCAAAGTTTGACCAAACCATGTTGGCAAATGGATTCAAAATAAATGAATGTGATAAATATGTTTATATTAAAAACACTCCAAATCACCAAGTTATTGTATATTTATATGTGGATGATATGTTGATCATCAGTAGAGACATTTCTAACATAAATGCAATAAAATGAATGCTCGAGAGCAAGTTTGATATGAAAAGACCTTGGAGTTGCAGATGACAATGAAAAGAGTTTTGGGGTATCTTAAGTACACTCAAAATTATGCCTTGTATTATAATAAATATCCTGCGGTACTTGAAGGATATAGTGATGTAAATTGGATCACCAGATCGAATGAAGTAAAATCCACAAGTGGATATGTATTTACTATAGGTGGAGGAGCAGTCTCTTGGAAATCATCCAAATAGACTTGTATTCTACAATGGAATCTGAATTTGTCGCATTGCATAAAGCCGGTGAAGAAGCAGAATGGCTCCGGAATTTCTTAAAAAATATTCTGGCCCAAGTCAGTGGCACCAATATGTATACACTATGATAGCCAAGCGACAATAGGTAGGGCAAGGAGCATGATGTATAATGGTAAATCTTGTCACATACGACAGAGACATAATACCATTAGGGAACTTCTCTCTAGTAAAATTATCACTATTGAATATGTAAAGTCAAAGGATAATGTGTCGGATCCACTTACAAAAGGCCTATCTAGAGAAAGAGTGGAAAGAACATCCAAGGGAATGAGTTTAAGGACTAGGACGAGTCAGCATGGCGGTAACTCTACCTAGAAGACTAGAGATCCCAAGAGCTAGGTTTAAGGAGATCAAACAAAGTTGTGTCTAACAGGTTCAACATTTCCAATTACCCAACCCATTCTCATGATGTAGACAATGTTTAGTAAACAAGGATAAGACTTACGGTGAAAAGTCTTTTAATGATTATCTAAATTTGGCAGATTAGACCAAATAGTTTAATCTACAGGATTGAACGTTTAGAAATCACCTATGTGAGGGTGAAGTGGAAGTTACTTCAAAGAGAATGTTAGTAAAGGCCTATTCTCTAAGCTTTCATGAAACCGGGACATGTTCATGGCTGAAAAGAATAAAACCGTGAGAACCATAAACGGTAAAAGGCTGGTTGTGTGACATATATTATGTAGGTGTACATTAAAACTCGATGGTTCAAAGCTATCAAATCTACCGATTTACCGAGTGCATCCGATGTATGTTCACTACAGAAAGTTCAAAGGAAAATCCACTTATTCAGATGCAATCAGTCTTTGCTTGATGATCACATACTTGTCCGTAAAAATTTTATGAAAAATAGTCATTCCCCATTCATGTGGGGGATTGTTGGGTTCATAGTATATTGAAAGAAATGTGAATGAAAAATAGAGAATAAAATGGTGGAGGGGAAGGAGACACTAAAATGGAAAGTGTACTCTCAAATTTGAAAACTTACTCTTTCTCCCATATTGGTGGAAGAAGAGAACTTAAAAGTATTTATAATCAAGAATAATTACTCCACATGGCAAGTGAGGTAAGTAATAATAGATACCTCGCGCCGTCGTCGTCGTCGCTTGCTCGGCTCGGCTTCGGCTTCGGCTATCTTTTGGACAAACTTTAGTTGAATTCTGAAGAATTCCAAGGAAAAACACAGTAAAATTTTTCTGCAGTGTTTTGGACCTCCATTTATATATACATGCAGTAACAGTTGCACTGTTTTAAGTGAACTGATGCATTATTTTTGAACTGGTGCTTCAGAAATGATACATTGTTCTGAACTGAGGCTACAGAAGGTTGCAATGGTTCAAAATGATGCTTTAGAAGGATGTAATCCTTCAATGAAGCGACCCACTGATTCATGAAATGATATGACTGTTCAGTAAAAGATGCAATCTTTAATGAACAGACATGAACTTACAGCAAAGGTATAACCTTTAGAGTGAACCATTGCCTCTTTTCAGAAGAGGAATGTTATGGCTATATAAACCTGCTTTCATCCACAGGTTTTGATATGAATTTTTAGAATAAAAATACTTTTCTTGTCTTCAAAAATTCTGTGTGATCATTCAAACTGTTGAGTGCATTCGACGAGTCCAAATATTTGAGGTACCGTTATATTTGGATTGAAGGCCATTTTATCCTGGGAGAAAAAATTCCATAACCTCAAGTATAGTGAGAGGAATTATTTCCTTAAGGAAACTCCGTGAATTCGGATGACTTAGCCTTATTTATTTCTGTTTCATCTATTTTTTGAAAAAATAAAATACACCTCTTGGAAAGGTCATTTTGATCTTGTGTTGAGGGTATTTGATATACTTTATTGTGTTCTTGTTTATACTTGAAATCTAGTTGAAGTTATTATTCTTCATATACAGATTCTACGTACCCATAGAAGGAAATAACACGCCCCACATCAACTTCCATTAAAATTCCAACATTTTAGCAATTTTTTTCGAGCTAGAAAAGGCTTCCACAAAGTTAAACATGGAATCCACCTTTCAAGTTACTTTGGGAGTTCATGGAGATAAGCATGGGTAAAATTTAATATGCCTTGGGGCCTTGTTATAGCTATTGGTCAGCAAAGGAGCTGGACCAAAACAGCTTGGTAGTTACAACTGTATAGAGGACAAAATCTCTCAAGCCAATTTAGGAAAGGTTGATTAACTTGTCTAGGGTTCTTTATAAGAGTCATTTTTATTCATTTAATAAGTCCTTGGATGTGTGGACTTTCTATATATGTTGTAATCCTTCTTGGACAGATCATTCACATATTTTCTTGTCTCAAGCAATATATCAAAAAAGGCTCTTTGGCCTTCCACATACTTGTCTTCTTTACTATTTTCCTTGTGTTTGTCTTTGTGGCTGTTCTTAGCTTTTCTTGGGAGTAATTTGTGAGTTAAGGACTGAGTTTCAGCATAGTATTGTAGGCTTGTAAAGCTATTCACGCACGTCTAAAATTAGGCCCGTGACAACCTACATAAACTCACACATGTTGGAAAAACTAATTTAACAAAAATTGTGTGCAAGACATGCTGGACTAGTTAGTGATAATCATTACAAATACATACCATATTAAAATCCAATTTTTTTAGTATCTGAGATAAAAGCTAATTGACACGTATGACAAATATATCCACTTATGTAAATGCAATAAAAAAATTATTAAAAATATATAAATTAAATTTGAATAGAATCTATAGGAGATTTGATAACAAAATAAAGATCTCTTTTTTTTTGATTGATAATTTTTGTCATCGAGATCAATTCGTCATACTTCATTACATCAATAAATACAAAACTTTTTATTTTTTTTGTCTTTTTCTCTCTATCATTGTGTGATTATATGACTCCCCCCCCCCCCCTCTTTTTAGGTCTCACTCTCTCATTACCTAAATTAGGACATGTTTGTCTTCTTTATCATTTTTTTGTGTTGTGAGTGTTTAATCACATAAAATAGTGGCACATTCAACAATATAATTTGCTCTGATTCGTTGATATTTTCAAAAATTAATTTCACATATGTTCGAAGATGTGCTCTTTTTTCAAATTTCACATAAAAGTAAGATGCTTTGCATATCGACTGTCCTTATGTTTGAAGCCTTAATTTTAAAGGGAAGCATCATCCTTATTCTTTTGAAAGTAATTTTATAATTAAATTTGATTATAATTAATTTAAGTGTACATTTTTAGATTGTTTAGCTGATCAAATATGAATCTGGTATAAATATTTGCTATAAGGAACTAGTTTTAAATTCATAGCTATTCTTTTACTATTTTAGAAAATATATTTTCTTATTATCGCTATAGGGATTGAAATATATTGATTATTTTATATGCTATTAATTACTACTAAATTTATAATTATTTAATATATATATTTTTTAAAAATTATCTATTTTAAATATCTTGTCTTATTATATACTTATAAGTTTGTCACATTTGAATTTATTATTTTAGACGTGTCGTATAACTGAAAAGAAATTACTAAAATTACAATACCATACTTTCTATGTTTCAATTTATCTGTCTTAGTTACATATATCACAAGTACCAAAATTAAAATTATTAATACAGATGCATATATTTATTCTTATCATCCTTACTAAAAATGTATCTCAAATATTTGTCATTTTAGAAGTTCTAGAAAAAATTAATTATTTCTATTTTTTTCTTGTGTGTTAGGTTTTAAACACACACTTTGCACATATATCTCGTTCTCTTTATAAATATTTGAGAAGTTGAATTTAAAAAAAAATATCATTTAGAAAAATAACTTTCTAGTCGATAATCCTTATGATTTGTAGTTGTGCATAATCAACTAAATTAGTATCACATTTTTTTCAATTAATTTAAAATAACATTTTTTACCATACGATATCGTTAAGACACTGCAATTAATTAGTTACGAGTATATAATTTTTTAAGGGTAGTGGTAGTGTATTTATCAATTATTTTGATAGTGTATTTACTTTATAATCTTGTAAGAAAATTATAGTTGAACTGACTTTGGCTCTCAATAAAAGTACGTTATTTATTACATATTTTCATCTCAGTTCAATTGAAACTTCGGAAAATTCTTTATTTGGAACACTTTCCAATAACAAAATAAAGAAGATCAAAATCTCCCATCGCCGGAATCATTCCACCATGCTTCATTTACATTGATAAGTATAATTTTTTTAAACTCTTTTGTCGTTTCTTCTCTATCATTGATTGATTATATAACACACACACTCTCTCTCACTCTCTATCTCCTACTCTCCCTCTCTCGTTATCTGTATTGAGACTTGTTTGTCTTCTTTATCACTTTTTATTTTGTGTTATGAGTGTTTAATCATTAAAACAGTGACACGTTTAAGAATATGATTTTCTCTAGTTCATTAGTATTTCAAGGATTAATTTTATGTATATTTGAGGATGCAACTTTTTGTCAAATCATGCATGAAAGCAGGATGCTTTGTGCATTGACTGTCCTTATGTTTGAAATAATTTTTTTAAAGAAGCATCATCCTTATTCTCATGAAAGTAATTTTATAATTGAATTTTATTATAAATGGCTTATTTTCATAAAAGTAATTTTTAGATTGCTTATATGATCAAATATGAAACTAATACAAATATTTGTTATCGAAAAATAGTTTTAAATTCATATGTATTCTTTTACTATTTTAGAAAATGCAATTTCATAGTGTCTCCATAGGAGTTATATTGACTATTTTATATGATATTAATTACTACTTTATAATTATTACTATATTATACAAAGGATATAAAACAATCATGTTATGGTTGTTCTGCCAGCTTATTAAAGGGCATTTCTATCCTTTCGCAATAATTTCAATTAACACTGAACCCCATTCTAAAAGGTATTTTTGTCATTCCATAACAATTTCAAGAAAGTGCTAGATTACAGAATATATTGGACTCATAAATCTGAAAATGAAGGCTTCTCAGAGGAAGCCAAGTAAGTTCAAAGTTCAAGTTCCACATAAAAAGAACAAATCCAAAACGTTATGATGTATCAAAAAACACTGGATACTTGGCCTCTAAAAAAAACTTGTCTTTACATGAATGATAATGTAACACCCCAAATCTGGTACCCAGAGCGCTACACGGTGCTCATGACCCCGAAAGACCACAAGCTAATCCATAACTAATATCTGTACCTGAACACTACATAATATATTGTATAAATGCGAAAATAAAGATTGAAAGGCCATAAGGTTCAAAACTGATAAAACATAACATTCGAAAGTATGGTATATCAATACCAAAACAAACTGAAACATAACTGTCTGAATATACTGTAGTCTGAAAATCCTCTAAAATTGAACTGTCTGAATAAGGAGTTGATGTGACATGTCCCTAACTAACTCCAACAACTGAAATAAACTAAGTAATGAAGAAATAAAGTAATGATCATATCCTTGAAGGATGAGGATTCACTGCTAACTCTGATTGCTTAAACTGAAATGTTACTAATGCTCTGAAGCTCGTGCTTCTAAACCTATGGTATAGAATAAAACACCATAGCACAAATATATCAGTACGATTGAATGTACTGGTATGCATGTGAGGTAGGCTGAATGCGAAGGGTTCAAATGCATGAACAATGCTAACTGACTGTATAACAAGAACGTGAGAATACATGCATGAATAAGTGACTATAACTAAAGTCGTGATGGTACTGATTACTGAGTCTGATTACTAATAACATGAGTTACTGATAACAAATATAACTTATACTGAGCGACTGTATCTGACAGTCTAGGTTCTGATGGAACTAGTTGAGTTCCATACTGTGCTGAGTTGACTGTATCGACAGTCCTAAAATCTGAAGGACTATCTGAGTTCTTTTACTGAGACTGAGACTGTGGGAAGTAGTCTTCTAACCGATATGCCTCAAATAATGCATTATATTTGAGTGGAGGTCCAATCTGTAACCCCAATTAGAAGGGTGTCAATATCGCACCACTGGTAAAGACAAGCTGTGGGTGACCCTCATCTGGAAATGTCCCAAAAGAAAATGGAGGGACCCTCATCTGATAGTGTTTATCCACCTCATCAACCCTCATCTATTAGTATTGATGTCTCAATCTATGCTGGCTACATAGTTGTGGAATGCAAGGATTGCTTCTAAGGGTCACACCCTCAACTGTCAGTGTGTGTCCTCATCTTTGGGTTCACTCGATGCTAAATACTACTCCCATCTGATTAGAATCTGAACATGATTAACTGAACTGAACTGGACGGAGTTTATTAAGTTCCGTTGACTGATGGAATACTACTGAGATTACTGAATTTCTAAGCTTTCTGAGATTACTGAGATTACTGAGTTTTCCTGAGTCTCCTGACTAACTAAATTCTACTGAACATGGCTTGACTTAGGATATCGTGAAAACATGGTACTGGCTCTAGGAAAATAACTAAATTGTTGGGTACAAGTACCCCCAGGACTCAATAGAAGGAAATTGACAAGACATGACATTCTTGAATACATGACCAATATCAACAATCCATAATGCAATAAGTTGGGGATTTTATGAAGTACATGGTTATCATAATCTTGTACATGGTAGGAATGCATGTACTCAATGTCAAAATTTCATACTCTAACATCATGAGCATTCCAACAAACATCTACATTACACATCAATAGCATGGGAGTCATTTGAACGTAAGGGTAAAATATGAATCCATAACATAAATCACAATTGAGCTATATTACATAATTTCTAGTCTCTTATGCATTTTATCAAACACTTAGGTTGCATGACTTAAGGCATGGCACAATACTTAAATTAACATATCATAACCAACTAAAATCCATGATTTTCAACTCACATGCTAACATATTTTCATAAAAACACATAAAGATTCCAACTTGGGAATCATACAACAACAACCCTATGAACATAATCAACCCATAGCATGAATATAATAATCTATAGTTTAAAAATTGATTCTTGGGATTCATGGATGAAAAGAATCTATGAATGAATACTATGTATACCTTAGTTCTTGATTCTGCAAATATTTACAATAGAATTTTCTTGAATTTGAATTTCCAATTGAGAACCCTAACTTGTTCTTGAGAGAATTTTGAGAGAAGTGACTATATTTTGGTTGAATTGGGGCTAAATCCCATGTTATAGGCTTATATAGGGGTGAAAAATACCCATTCTACCCTTAAAATAACTCAAAAATGGGGTATTTACATCACTTAGGCCATAAGATATGCGGCACATAACTTATCGCGTAAGCTAGCTTGTGTGTCGCACAACTTATGGCATAAGTTAGGTTGTGCGTCACACAACTTATGGTATAAGTTAGGTTGTGTGTCGCACAACTTATTGCATAACCATTCCAGTAGCCTTAGGCGATTTGTTAGGCGACTTACTCTATTTTGCAAAGCCATAACTTCCTGCTCGGGTGTTGGATTTTGGTAAAATTGATTTCGTTGGAAAGCTAATTTGATCCTCTATAATTTGGTGGGTCTAAATCTGCCAAAATATCACATATATATCAATTTATACTCATTCAAATATGACTCTTGCAAAATCAAACACTAAAACTTGATAGATTCAAAAGCTCTTAGCTTGCCTTACTCTAAGTGACTCTTATGAACACGCTTAATACATCATAATCTCTCTTCTTACTAGGATACTCATTGTAAGTCATGTACTCAAATATGAATCATAGGATATGAGATTTCATACATAGTAACAATGGTTCATTTTCTAGCTTAGAAATATATGGGGTATTATAATATCTCCCCCTTGGGAACATTCGTCCTCAAATGGAATGACTAAGAGAGGAGGAATGATAACTGAAGTACACACTGAACATGAACAACTAAAATATGATTATATGACTGACATGACTGATAAGCTAATTGTATTATACTGAGCATGCATATCTGATGCATGTTTTCATGACTAAACTGATTCATGTATGCATGACTGGTGTTTCTGATAAACTGAGTTTCTCACAAGGAGAATGCATATCTGATGCATGAATACATGACTAATCTGATGCATGAACACATGACTGTGGTATTTGATACCAAGTTTATGATGGGAATCTGAGCATTAAACTAGTTTGTAACTGAAATTTGAACATGAAACTGAATAAGCTAAAGGAAAGCTATAATCTTAGGCTGAGTCTAGATTAGCGGAGAAGAGGTGAGGGTACTTGGATAGCATGTATGCTTCTGCTTCCTAAGTATCTCCCTCAATGGATTGATTCTGCCAAAGAACTTTAACTAGAGGGTCCTCTTTGTTCCTCAGTCTGCGAATCTGGTAGTCAAGAATTTTTTACTAGAATCTCTTTAAAAGAGAGGCTGTTTTGAATGTCTACGCCCTCAATAGGGACTACGACTGCTGGGTCACTTATGTATTTCTTAAGCAAGGAGACATGAAAGACCGGATGCACTGAATCTAGATCTGAAGGCGACTCAAGATCATAAGCTACTTTGCCAAAACGACTGAGAATTTTGAAGGGACCGATATATCAGGGACTGAGATTTCCCTTCTTGCCGAACCTCTTCACTCCCTTTATGAGAGATATTTTCATACACATAAAATTTTTTGACCTCATCTCAAGATCCTTTCTGAACACGCATGAATGGGAACATGAGAGCATGGCTGAGTCTGTAACATGTGATGTGGACTAGGTATCATGAACTGAATTGAGCCATTAAGTACATGGATTACGGCTAATATTAGAGCTAGAGGGTCAACCTATGGGTACCCACAACTCCAACTGGATTTGTTATGTGAAGAGAAATTAGAGAGTTTAGGGCATGATAGCTTGGGGGTTATAGAGCATCTCCCCCTTCGGACATTATGTCCCTAGAAGAATACTAATTTGACTAAGATACTTAGGAAAACTAGGACGACGCACAGAGCACCTATGAACTGAATCGTGACTGCATATCTGGGATCTGAAACTGAGACATAATACATGAACTAAGCTGATCTTGCAACTACTGGGTCTTTCTATCTTAGAATAGTTACATTCCTGAGATTCTGATAGTAGAACTAGGTGGAAAAATGGGAAACCATACCATACGAACTTGTTGCCTGGTTTCTAAATTGAATTACCGGCTGATCGATCTAACTCATACTGAAAACTTATACTTAATTGAAGTACTTCTTCTTCAGCCAAGACTACTAAAAATATTTGCATGAGCGGTGAGCATGAATACTTACACATACTAACTTATCTGATTAATTAATTGATTGATAGCTGAATACTAGGTCTGCAAGATGGAACTGTACTTAGTCTTGAATAAATGGACTGCAACTGCAGAGCATTATGCATAGGAGATAAGGACTGACTGAGTGACATGAAATAACTAGCATGAATTGAGGGTAACTGTATTATTTGAGAATACAACACCAGGAGTACAATACGATTTTGGAATAGTCTTGTAAATTGAGGTACTAGAAGGCCGACAACTGAGTGACTAATAACTGTATACTATGGTCGAGTAAATCCAAAACTGAATTGAGTTATCGGCCTGATAACTGGGCTAGGACTGGGACTGAGATTGTAGCTAAGACGGTAATTGAGACTGTAACTATAACTAACACTGTATCTGGGATTGAATAATGGTTTTTGATAGCTGAGGTTTAGACTAGTACTACAGTATTGAATTCTGATGGTTAAGTAACTGATAGCTGAAAGCCATAGTTTTGTAGGACTAGCTGAGTCCTTTACTAAATATTGATTACTGAACTGACTCAGTAACTGAGACTCAAGGGATAGAACATTATCCCAATGGATTCACCAAGGTATCTAAACTGAGGGTATATATGACATAGTCTGAGTTTGGATGATCATTAGTAGTGGAGCATGAGTCATGTGAGCTGAGCATAATATAAAGCATGATATGAGTGTAGGATTTATGAGCTGCATAACCTGAGCCTGAAATTTCTGCATAATGTAAAGCATGATATGAGTGTAGGATTTATGAGCTGCATAACCTGAGCCTGAAATTTCTGTACTCATGGAACATGATTCGTAACACTGAGTGAACTGGAACTCCTTATAATAGGAACTGTAAGCGTACATGATTGTCACTAACGTGCATAAACATGAGTGATGATCATAGAGCTGACTTATGGGGCATGAATAGATATCATGATAACTAATGGGTTTTGAGGGTCTGTAATACTATTCTGCGATGGTCTACAGGATCATGCTCATTTTGGGAATAGACAAGGATGTCATCTATGAAGACTATGATGAACATGTCTAAGTACTAGTTGAATACTCGATTCAAGAAGTCTATGAAAGATATCGAGGCATTGGTAAGACCAAATGACATTACTAAGAATTCAAAGTGGAATGTTACCTTCTCTGACCCTGAGCTGATGATAGCCTGATCTGAGGTCTATCTTAGAGAAATTAACTGACACTCTAAAGTTGGTCAAAGAATTCATTAATTTTAGAAAGTGGATACTTGTTCTTGACCGTGACTTTATTGAGCTGACGGTAATCTATGCACATTCTGAGGGAACTATCTTTCTTTTGCATGAATAAGAATGGTATACCTTACGGGGAAACACTAGGTCTGATGAATCCCTCATCTAAGAGATCCTTCAACTGTTCTTTCAGTTCCCTAAGTTCTGCTGGTGCTATTCTATATGGCGGAATAGATATGGGCTGAGTATCTGGAAGAAGATCAATGTCAAAGTCTATTTCCCTTTAGGGAGGAATTCTTGGAAGATCTTCGGGAAAGATATCTACGTATTCATTCACTATTGGAACCGACTCAAGATTGGGAGTTTCAGAACTAGAGTCCTTAACTCGAACAAGATGATAGACACATCCCTTAGATATCATTTTCCTAGCCCGTCGGTAGGAAACAAACTGACCCTTGAATACCCACTCAAGGACAGGTTTATTCAAAAACTAAAACTGAATAATTCTATTTCTACAATCAACTATGGCATAGTAGGAATGAATCCAAATCCATACTGAGAATAACATTCAAATCAGTCATAAATTTGACTAAGTCTGCTGAAGTGACTTTCTGAGATACCATAATCGGGCAGTTCCTGTATACCCACCGGGCTATGATGGTTTTACCCACTGGGGTAGAGACTGAGAAGGGATCTGCTAGAATTTTAGGACTAACTCCAAAAAAAATTGCTATATAAGGAGTAACAAAAGATAAGAAAACTTTTGGATCTAGCAAAGCGTAAACATGCAAGTGAAAGAACTGTAACGTACCAGTCACTACATCAGGAGAATTTTCCTGATCCTATCGGAATTGAAGAGCATAGAGTCTATTTGGGTGTTTCCCATTGGTGGCACTGGATGTGGCACCCTACTAATTCAGGCGATCGAACTAAACTGAAGGATGGTTATACTGATTTCGTGGAATAGCCTTAGGCAGTATCGAACTCTGTGACCTGACTCGCCATATCCGAAGCAAACATTACTGCCATCTCTGCAAACACCCCTGTGATGCTTTCCACAAGTCTGACAAAGGGGATTGGTCCGAGCACTACTACCACTACCCTGAGGTTTAGGAACTGGTGCCCTATCTCTGAATTTAGGAACTGGAGCACTGGATGAGGAAGGAACTAGAACGGATGCCTTTGGGCAAAAGTGATAAAGGTTACCACCCTTTAACTTAGGCTGCATGAAATTGAAACTACTTGTTCTTACTCTCTTATTTTCTCTCGTTCTTACTTTTCCACCTCAATCTGCTGAGCATGAATCATATGCTTGGGTGGGACAATGACCTGCTGATTGCTCTGAGCTACTATTGTGTAAGATAAGGTAAGGGACTCGGTTCTGAATTTGCTATGAAAGACATTCTCGTCCAGGGAATCTGCCTGAATGGGCGGAGGTGATGACTGATTTTCAGTTCTTCTTTCATTAGTCTTTTTGGGAGGCATGTTCTGTAATAAAAGGGAGAAATGAATTAGACTGAGAGTTAAATTTGAGCTCATGCTCACTGGCATGACACGAATACTGAAAGAAGGGAAACTGTTCCTTAAATATCTTATAGCCTTATGTACATAAATGTGGTGCACAACACACCCATTCACAATACTCTACTAGATGCGGCTTTTCAGTCTTCCTAGGACACTGTTAAATGTTTGGTTCTGATACCAAGTTTATAATTCCCGAATCTGGTATCCGGAGCACTACACGGTGCTTATGACCCCAAAGGACCATAAGCTAACCCATGACAGATATCTGTACCTGAAGACTATATAATATATTGTATAAATGCGAAAATAAAGCCTGAAATGCCATAAGGTTCAAAACAGATAAAACATAACATCTGGAAGTACGGTATATCTATACCAAAACAAACTGAAACAACACTATTTAAACATACTATAGTTTGAAAAGCCTTTAAAACTGAACTGTCTGAATAAGGAGTTGATGGGATATGTCCCTAACTAACTCCAACTACTAAAATAAACTAAGTAATGAAGAAATAAATAATGATCATATCCTCAAAGGGTAAGGACTCACTGCTAACTCTGACTGCTGAAACTGGAATGCTATTGATACTTTGGATCTCGTGCTTCTAAACCTATGGTATAGAATAAAACATCATATCGCAAATGCATCAGTACGATTGAATGTATTGGTATGCATGTGAGGTAGGTTGAATGCAAAGGGTTCAAATTCATGAACAATGCTAACTGACTATATAACATGAACGTGAGAATACATGCATGAATAAGTGACTATAACTGAATTTGTGATGGTAGTGACTACTGAGTCTGATTACTAATAACATGAGTTACTGATAACTGATATAACTGATACTGAGCGACTGTATCTGACAGTCTAGGTTCTGATGGAACTAGCTAAGTTCCGTACTATGCTGAGTTGACTATATCTGACAGTCCTAAAATTTGAAAAACTATATGAGTTCTTTTACTGAGACTGAAACTGTGGGAAGTAGTCATGTAATCGACATGCCCCAAATAATGCATTATAGCTAAGTTGGGGTCCTATTTGTAACCCCGATTGGAAGGGTGTCAATACCGCACCACTGGTAAAGACAAGCTGTGAGTGACCCTCATCTGGTAGTGTCCCCAAAAAAGAATGGTGGACCCTCATATGACAGTGTTTATCCACCTCATCAATCCTCATCTGTCAGTATTGATGTCTCAACCTATGCTGGCTACATAGTTTTGGAATGCAAGGATTGCTTCTAAGGATCACACCCTCAACTGTCTGTGTGTTTCCTTATCCTTGGGTTCACTCGGTGCTAAATCCTACTCCTATCTAAATAGACACTAAACATGATTAACTGAACTGAACTGGACTGAGTTCATTGAGTTTCGTTGACTGACGGAATACTACTGAGATTGCTTCATTTTTGAGCTTTCTGAGATTACTGGGATTACTGAGTTTTCCTGAGTCTCATGACTGACTGAATTCTACTGAAAATGGCTTGACTGAGGATATCGTGAAAACATGACACTGGCCCTAGGCATATAGCTAAATTGTCGGGTACAAGTACCTCCAGGACTCAATAGAAGGAAATTGACAAGGCATGCCATTCTTGAATACTTGACCAACACGAACAATCCATAAAGCAATAAGTTGGGGATTTTATGAAGTACATGGTTATCATAATCTTGTACATGGTAGGAATTCATATACTCAATGTCAAAATTTCATACTCTAACATCATGAGCATTCCAACTAACATCTACATTACACATCAATAGCATGGGAGTCATTTGAACGTAAGGGTAAAATATGAATCCATCACATAAATCACAATTGAGCTATATTACATAATTTCTAGTCTCTTATGCATTTTATCAAACACTTAGGTTGCATGACTTAAGACATGGCACAATACTTAAATTAACATATCATAACCAACTAAAATCTATGATTTTCAACTCACATGCTAACATATTTTCATAAAAACACATAAAGATTCCAACTTGGGAATCATACAACAACAACCACATGCACATAATCAACCCATAGCATGAATATCGTAATCTATAGTTTAAAACTTGATTCTTGGGCTTCATGGATGAAAAGAATCTATGAATGAACATTATGCATACCTTAGTTCTTGATTCTGCGAATATTTACAATAGAATTTTCTTGAATTTGAATTTCCAATTGAGAACCCTAACTTGTTCTTGAGAGAATTTTAAGAGAAGCGACTATATTTTAGTTAAATTGGGGATAAATCCCGTGTTATAGTCTTATATAGGGGTGGGAAATACCCATTCTGCCCTTAAAATAACTCAAAAATGGGGTGTTTATGTCATTTGGGCCATAAGATATGCATCGCACAACTTATCGCGTAAGCAAGGTTGTGTGTCGCACAACTTATGGCATAAGTTAGGTTGTGCGTCTCACAAATTATGGAATAAGTTAGGTTGTACATCGCACAACTTATGGCATAACCATTCCAGTATCCTTAGGCGATTTGTTAGGCAATGCACTCCACTTTGCAAAGCCATAACTTCTTGCTCGGGTGTCGAATTTTGATAAAATTGATATCGTTGGAAAGATAATTCGATCTTATATAATTTGGTCAGTATAAATATGACAAAATACCACATATACATCAGGTTATGCTCATTCAAAGATGGCTCTTACAAAATCAAACACTAAAACTTGATGGATTTAAAAGCTCTTAGCTTGCCTTACTCTAAGTGACTCTTATGAAGCGAGATGTTAACGACCATAAATAATGGTATGGCGTAGGAGATGTTAATGACGATGATGATAAGGATAGAGAAGAAGCAATTCTTTGAACATTTTATGGGAGGGAAATAAAGACAGAAGAAACATCACTTTGCTGTGATGTTTTCGGCCAGGGTGGTCGGCAGTGGTGAGAACAGAGGAGGTGGCGGGAGTAGGGAAAAGAGAGTGTGGTAGCTGGGTCAGGGAAAATAGAGTTTGACTAGTGGATAAGGTAAATTAAAAAAAATAAGTATTAGGGATGGACAGGCACCGTCCGATCAAAGGTTTGGACGACTAAGGTTAAAATTAATTTTTGGCTGGGTTGTGGGGTTATTGGATTGAGTTAGTTGGGGATTTTAAATTGGGCCAATTCAGGCCCTATTTTAGATAAATTAACCCCTAAACACATCAAAAGAAAAATTGAGTTTCCACTACAATGTAATTAATAAAAATTATAAAAATACTCCGTATGAATTTATGTGTTACTTTTGCATATGTTAAAATTCAAACAAGTTTATCTTTTATCATAAATTTTAGGCACAAAATCTTCAAGTTTTTTTGAAATAAAATCTATATATACTAGGAACTACATAAAAAATATTATACATCACAATCATTGACAATTCAAAATATTTAAATTTTTTTTATAAAATACAATAATTAACAACTTAGAATATTTAAAAATTATATAAAAAATATTTTATTGAGTATATAAATTTTATCTATGTCACATAAATTGAGACACAAAAAATAATATATATTGGACCCATGCTAGAACGGGCACCTATATATAGTTTAGCATATATTTTTAAATATTACTTGATTTAACTGATTTCTTTATTAAAGCTATTTTGTATTTTATACACACATATAAGTTTGTCACACACCCGAATTCATTACTTTAGACTTGTAGTATAAATGGGGAAAATCACTAAAACTACAATATAATACTTCATATGTTTTAATTTATTCATCTTAATTATATGTAACGACCAACTTTTTGATGAAGTATGTGAAATATGTGTTTCTGTGTAATTTGACTATGTTACCCCTCTCCATAATTGCATTATGTTATTTCTGACGTGTGGAGATGATTGGTACAATTTTTGATATATTTTGGTACCATTTGTGCGATATTGTACTTTTGGATGACTTCGAGAGCCTTATTTTGGACTTCTGTGGTTAATTTTTTATCCTTACGATGGATGAATGAACTGTAACACCCCAACTTAGGAAGGAGTCCCATATCGGCAAAACACGGGAGGGATGCTGGGTATATAAGTGAGAAAGCCTTACTCTCTAGTGATACATTTTAAAGACGTGCAGTCCTGGCCCAGAGAGGACAATATCACTAGTGGGTTGAGGAGTTCAGGGGTATCTCGGACCTTTGGGTTGGGATGCCCATCGCGGCCAGGGCCTCGGGTCGGGTCATAACAAAATGGTATCAAAGCCGCTCCTGTGTCATCCCTGTCAATGTGGTCCAAAGTTCAAACTGATTGTAGGCAAAAACCGATAAATGCAAGGCAAACCTCAGTCTTGAGTGTAGGCAAATCCCATTCGGTGGGGCAAACCTCAGCGAGGATGCTGAGTCCATACGGGGAGGTGTATGTAACACCCCAACTTAGGAAGGAGTCCTACATTGACAAAACATGGAAGGGATACTGGGTATATAAGTGAGAAAGCCTTACTCACTAGTGACGTATTTTAAAGTCGTGCGGTCCTGGCCCAGAGAAGACAATATCACTAGTTGGTTGAGGAGTTCAGGAGTATCTCGAACCTTCGTGGGTCAGGATTCCCGTCGCGGCTAGGGCCTCGAGTTGGGTCATGACATGAAACAAACTACGCCAGCAGCTCCAGAATATTGATTTTAGGATAAGTAGACCTTTGGTTCGGGTCTCGATGTACCCGAGTTCATTTCACCAGTTGGTCGGGAAGTTGGAAAATAAAAAATATGGGTGTGGGACCCATATTCGATTGAAATGACCTCGGATAGAAAATTTAATTTTGCCAACTTGTCTGGAACGTAGATTTTAGGATTTTAAAATATTTGGTTGGGTTTTATGGATTTTAAATCTCATTTCAATCCTCGATTTAGAAAATTATGATTTCGGATTTCGGGGGTAACTCTATAAAAATGATGTTTTGTTGAAAATTTAATATTTTCATTGAGTTTGGAGCATCAAATTTAGTCTGGTTACATAGTTCGTTTGCATATATCAGACTCCAAATAAATCTCGGGCACCCCGTCGAAGTTCGTGGTGGACTTGAAAAGTCTAATTTTCCAGTTGCTGATGCACCTAGCAATTATAAGGTAAATTGCGCTTCACTAGGTTGATTTAGGCTTGTTTTACCTGGTACCCAGTATAGTATAAAAATAGCCCTTTTGTCCATTTTGAACATTCTTTCACCTTACCTCTTGAGAGTTAAACCCTTAAATAGTATGAGAGCTTAAAAGTGAAGCTTGTGTGAGCTTGGGAAGCTAGATTAACATCTATTTCTTAATTCTATTTTGGATTTAAGGTGATATTTCATTCTTTTCCTACTCTAATTCTTCGGATTAATTGTTCAAAAACCCCAAAAACTTTACTTCTTGATTTATCCCTAAATTTAACTCCTTTTCACTTGAATAATATTCCTAATCCTATAATTGCTAGTTTTCATCAATCTCATATTCAAAACAACTTTGTTTCTTGATTTTAACACAAATTTTAAAGATTTTACCCAGTAAAATTCAAAAATAATTTTTCTTTGATTTGAACTTTATTTTTTACTCGATTTGACTTGGGTTTTCAGCTGTAGGTTCCTAAAATATGAGGAACATATTTTTGCAATAAAGTTCTAATATTTCCCTTTTTTTCTGAAAACCTATTTTGTGGGTTCGTTTTGACTCCGAACCAAAAGTAGGCAATATGAATATTGTTGGCTTTGTTTTGATGCATAGATTTTATATTCTTGATTTTAATTGATTTTGGGATCGGTTGTTGAAAGTAGAGTCGTGGGTTCAAAGTGTAGCAAACTGATTTCGCCTTTTGAGGTAGGTTATGGCTTCACTATTGGTACAAAATACATGTTAAGGGTGGTAACTAATCATTAAAAATGGCTATCTATGTGTTGTGTTCGCGTGGGGGCCTATTGTGACATAATTATTGAAATTAAGATATTATGTGATATGTGTGACTGCGTGGGATCCTATGTAATGTTGATAACATTGAATACATATGAATAATTATATTATATTATTGAAAATGCCTAATGTGGTACCATTGGTGTATTGTGATTATATTCTTATTTTATTGGCACATGAAACTTGTGAATTTATGGATGGCATATGAAACTTTACGGTGTATTGTGATTATATTCTTACTTTATTGGCATATGAAACTTGTGAATTGATGGATGGTGGAAATAATGAGTGAATATTGACTCACGTGATTGTGAAAGTGTATTATTGTGGTTGGTTGTGGAAATACATCTTGTGATTGGTTGTAAGCATTACATCCTCATATCATACTCATTCATGAAACATTGGTACCACCATAGCAACATCTAAGAAACACTGGCAACACCTTTTTAAATCCTTCTTCGAGGAATGTGCCGGGAAGAGATATTGTAATACCTTATAAAACCCTTCTTAAGGGATGTGCTGGGAAAGAGATATGGATATATGGATTGTATATGGGTTGACAACCCTCCATGGATCCCACGTTAGGAGGCTTGCCTCCGTGGGTGTATATATAGGTTGTGCGACAGCCTCATGCATCATCATCATTTTATACATTGCACTTCTTTATTATGTTTGTGTTGTGATTGAATTGTCATATTTTCATACATTTATTTGCTCTATTTTCCATTAATTGTACCTAACTATCTTGTCTATTCATGTTCTCCCTTGTTTCTACTTGTATGTGATATAATGTATACTTGTGTTCTACTTGGTGTTGTTGTTGTTATATATGTGTTATATATATGTTAGAACTATTAATACAAGCGGTGTGAGCTATTGTTGTGGCATATTTTTTGATTACAGGTGACGTGCTCTTAGTGTATATTTTGTGTATTTTATTTTCTACTTTGCTCGGTCAACCTATGATACCTATGGAATACAATTAGACCGTACTTACCCCTACAGTACTCTTTTGGTGCTAATCTAGGTTTGGGTGCACCCTATGCTGCTTGATTCGGGCGATATCTAGAGCTTTTGAGGTAGTGGTTGACGTTTCTGGTGTTCGGATGTCTTCTATTACCTTTCTTTATAGACTATGTCTTTATTTTCACTTCAGACAGAGTTTCTGGATTTAAGTTGTACTAGATACGTTCTTATACTGTTGATACTCGATTTTGAGAGTTTTGGCTGCATCGTTATGTTTCTTTCTGCATTTATTATACTTGTATGATTTGACTTTATTCTAGAAGCCTTACCTTGGAGTTATGATTATCTTTTTCCCTTTGTGTATTGGTTGGGTGATAGGCTTACTTGTCAAGGTTTACCACGACAAGTGCCATCATGACCCTCAGAATTTTGGATCGTGACATTATATATATCACAAGTATCAAAATCAAAATTATTAATATAGTTGCATATATTTGAACTTATCGTTCATACTAAAAATATTTATCTCAAAGATTTATCATTTTAGATGTACAAGACATAATTAATTATTTTCTAACTTTTTCCTCGCGTGCTAATTTTTGAACACGTACTTTGAACGTGTATCTCATTCTCTTTATTAACTTTTGATAAATTGAATTTTGGAAAGAAAGAAATATCTTTCAGGAATATAACTATCTACTCGATAATCCTTATGGTTTGTAGTTGTGCACAATCAACTAAATTTGTATCACAATTTGGTTTCAATTAATTTTATTTACCACAATATATTATTAAGAAACTGCAATTAATTACTTATGAGTATATAATTTCTTAATGAGAGTGTCAATGTATTTATCAAATTTTATGACAATATATTTACTTTCTAATCTTAGGTAAGAAAATTATAGTAGAATTTCCTTTGGTTCTCTATATAAAAGTGCACTATTTATTTTATATTTTTATCTCAATTCAGATGAAACTTTAGCAAATTCTTTATTTGGAACACCTTTTGATAACAAAACAAAGAAGATCTCTTTTTTACGATTGAAAATTTCCAACAAATTAATTGATATGTATAAAACCTTTTTTACGTACATGTGCATTTTACCTATGAGTCTTGGTATCTATAAATTAGACAAAGGAAGAATATTAGTCAATTTGTAACCGTTGATATGAGTAAACCTAGTTGATCCATGATATATTTTCTTATTAGCTAATTTCCAAAATGTTTTAGAGGTAACATCTTCATTTTGAAGTGCTGAAATTTAAGTTTGCCATTAGTGGCTATTGAAAGAAACAGTGAAAAAGAAGGAGAAGAAGAAGAAGAAAAAGAAGAAGAAGAAGAAGAAGAAGGAGGAGGAGGAGGAGGAGGAGGAAGAAGAAGAAGAGCGGTAGATAGTATTGAAGAGAGAAAGATAGAGAAATGTATTAATTATATGTCAAAAAGTGTTGTTTACAATGTGTGCTAATACAGGTATTTATAGAATCATCAAAACTATATAGCTAACTTAACTACTAATGGGAAGTATAACTAACTAACTAGCTACTTTTTGAATAAGCTAAGTATACCACTATGCCTCACACTTAACACTTCATTATTCTACACACACCCTCAAACTAGGTGGTATAAAGATATTTAACAGTAGAGCATAAGTGTTGGTGCTGAGCTTTTCACAATCTCTTTGTTAAGATGTCAGCTTGCTGATCTGTAGTCTTGATGTACTCAGTCCTTACCATACGTTGTTGTTTTTCAATTAATTGACAACAATTTAATGTATTTTATTCTCCCATGAAATAATAAATTCGTAGCAATTTGGATTGCAAACTTGATATCAGTATAGATTGTTACAGGTAGATTAACCTTCACTCCAATTTCCTTTAGCATACCTAGAAGCCAAGTTAATTTGATTGTTGTGGAAGCCAAACTCATGTATTCTAATTCAGTTGAATTCCTGGATATGGTAGACTTCTTTTTTGATTTTCAAGACACTAAGGATTCTCCAATCTTGACTAAATATCCAGTGATGGACTTCCTTATGTGAGGACAAGCAGCCCAATCAGCATCATAGAATGCTGATACCATTTTTTGTGGCTTGCTAGATAAAAAAACACCTAGACCTGGTTTATTTTTCACATACTTTACAATCTTTAAGGTAACTTCCCAATGAGACTTCTTAGGCTGTTATATGAATTTCTTATTGCTTAAGTGTTTGAACAAGCGGCCCAATCAACATAACAAAATATTGATAATATTTCTTATGGCTTGCTAGATAACAAAACACCTTGACCTAGCTGATTTTTCACATACTTTACAATTCTTAAGAAAGCTTCCCAATGATACTTCTTAGGCTATTGTAGGAATTTCTTAAGTGTTTAAATACTAAAATAAACATCATATCTTGTAACAGTTAGGTATAGTAGTTTTTCAATTAATATTTGATAGGAACTGTGATCCTGCAGTAGTTCATCTTGAGAGCAGTTTTTCTTTAACGTATGATCATCATATTCTTTGGTGGCTAACTTGATGTTGTTGTTCGCAAGAGTATGATCAGGTTTTGCACCTTATTATAATACCCCATGTCTAGAAGTTTTTATACATCATAAGACTTCTCCCTTGAGTTGTATGTACAACATATGAATGGTATATTGTAGTTGTATGCAAGGCAGTGTGGCATGATGGACATTCTGTTGTACGTACGACTTGAACCCTAGAAGTCATCAAGTAGGGTACGAGTTGTATGGAGGTAAGTTATTAGTCGATCAATATAGGCTCCTTGAGATTTTGACCACGCTACGAGTGGTGGGCTAAGAGTCGTATAAAGATGATACTAGTCGTAGGTGGGACTCATATATTGACCAGTGTGTACCCTCCTAGATTCTGCCAAGCTTACGAGTTGAGGTACATAGTTGTACCCTTCCATACGAGTCGTATGGTACACTCATAAGAACTGATGATCAATTTCTGTAAAGTTTAGCTAAGGGCTTTTTGATCTTTTTCTTTCTTATAACTTCTACCCATGACCTATAACCCTCAAAGAGGCATTATTTTCCTTCTCTTTCCAATTAATTGACAATGCTTACCTCTCCCATTTTCAAGAACATCAAGATTAGGGCACCTCATCCAAAATTCATCCTTCAAGTCTCATGGTTCAAACTCTCTTCAAAAGTCAAGAAAATTCAAGTATGTGGGATTTATGAACAAGGTTCTTCTTTAATCCTTGTACCTAAGTGCATGGTTTTAAAATTTAATTTACTTATTTTGAATTAAGGTTCATACCCAACTAGCCATACTCTTGAATTATGAAACTACCATGAGAATGAAAGCTCTAAGTGCATCAGGAATTGCATATATTCATGTCTTGACTTATACGACTCATATTGTAATTTTAATTTCATTATCTTGATTGGGATTGTTGAAATATTTTAGGTGACTATTGAGCATGAAGTTTTGTTATGAGTTTTCTAAGAATTAAAGCATGAATTATAAGTTCAAAGTACAAGTATTGAGTTTACAAGAAGATTATAATTTTAACCTCCATTGATAAGTTTTATGACATGATTTAAAGCATAATACCCCAGGATTTAGACCCTTGCAAAATTTCTACAGATTTGGACTTTCTAGGCAGGGTACGACTCAAGGGTACCAATCATACCCTTGGATACGGCTTGGGAAAGGCTCACTCGTATGTTGGGTAGTAGGAATGGCTTGGTTACTATCCAAGATAAGAGTCAACACCGTACAAGTCATACCCTTGGATACAAGGTGTATGATGCCAAGTTATCATGCCTTAGGTATGGCCTTGTGAAACTTTCCAAGGTACAAATTATGGGTACGATTTCCGGTACCATTCGTACCCTAAGGTACGAGTTGGGTTTGTGTAGCCATAGTGGGACCAGTCTGGATGGTCATGGTGATGTCTAGGGTATGAGTTAGGGTACTACTCGTACCCTAGGGTACGATTTACATGGATGAGTCGTACCATCTTGGGACTTGGTTTCCAGCTTTTAAGTGAGGGTAGTCTGGATATTTACCACCCTAAAACTTTTATGTCCCCATATTATATAACCCTTGGTGGCCTCTTATAACACTTGTTAAAGAAGAGAAACACTCTAAATACTCTCTCTTGAATATTCGAGGCTAGGGTTTGTACAAGTGTTCTTCAAAGGGCTTAAGAGTCAAGTTACTCTCCAAAATCCTCTTATATAAGGCATGCACTTATTTTCTAATTGTTAGTTCCAACTAAAGTAATGATTTAATGTGTTTTAAACATTGATATTTAAGTCTTAAATGGTGGTTTTGGAAACCAATGTTGAGGGTCTTGATGATTATTGTTGGGTCTTGGTTTAAACTATATTTTTACATATTTGTGGTGATGGGTTGTACATGTGCATGCTTTTTAGTTTTGGTTTAACAAATGGGTCATGAATAACCCAATTTATGATGGTTTATGCTTTGGTTTTGCTCTTGATAGAGGTATGACCTTAACATGTTCGATAAAATGCCTAAAATAATGTATTCACTCTATTGTTGAACTTTTATTGGAACTATTTCATGGGATAGTTTGTTAATGGAACATTAAATGGATTTGGATGGTTTAAAATGGTACAAATGCTTTAAATGCTTAGAACGGTCTAAAATAGTTTCAATGGTGAGAATGATTTGGAATGGTAAAAGAGCGGTCTTGGTGGTCATGGTTGGTTTAAATGAAAACCTTGTGGGGTACATTGGAATCCTCCAAGTAAATGAAATAATGAAATTGGCTCGAATAATGGTTATGGCTTAATTGATCATCCTTGTGGGTTACAATAAAATCCCCCAAGTAAACATGTTAAAGGAATAGTTGTAGGGTACAATGGAACCCCCTAAGCTTATATAACAATGGCATACTTTCGGGGTACTTGGGACTCCCTAAGTTAACTTGGTAAATGGGTATAGGGGAATCCCTTTACCTTAAAAGGTTTGGCTAAGGACAATACTTGCAAGTTATAGTCGGTATGATGATACCACTACTCTTAGCCTTGGTTAATAATAATGGATTAATGGCTTGGTTGGAAATAGTTTTAATTTTACAATAAAGGCGGGGTGTGATAGCTAACCTTGAAGGTGGGATTCCAATAGATGAACACTGGAAACTCATGTTTGTATACATGAGGGGTAGTCTATAGTGACCTTATATGATACTATGAGGTACACGAGAATCCTCTAAGTACACTATACATATATATCATAGAGGGTGAAGGGTACCTGGGAATTCCTTACTCTTATGGTATTTTTGGTTCGTGTGGATACACATATCAGGGCCCATTTTGGAGGTTACACTGAACCTATATTGCCCGTAGGTGGTTAAGGATGGTTAATCTACACATACCCAGGTTAATGGTTTCAAATGCATACTAAACCCGGTTCTCTTTCCCGACATGGTTATATATATATATGTATGGTTTGTATGCATATGGTTGGTCTACTTGATTTTACTTGATGATATTATTTTATCCTTATCTTGAGTGCATACTAGCGTTCACCCACTAACCCATCTTTGGGTGATGTATCCCCGTGCGATGCAGAAACCAATCATTCTACCCCTCCTGGTTAGAGATTGGATTCGAGATCAACTATTGGATTAAATTGGTGAGCTTCCATACTTTAGAAGGCATCTATTTCATATCATGGATTACTTTATGTACTTTTGTCTTTCAAAAACTTGGTTTATGGCTATATCGAAAGCATATCCCAACTAGGTACTCTTCTGTTTGGTTTAGAGACTTTGTATTGATAACTATGAACTTGGGTATTGTATGCATGGATTATGTTATATATATATAAACATACATTGGATTATTGTCTTGGTTTTGGTTTGGTTGGATTGGTTGGTTATTGGGTCGATTGACTTGGTTGGGTTGGTCTCAGTTATAGGCTTATCCCAAAGTCACTTCATGGATTAATTTGCTATCTTGTTATATGGTCAGAATTCATCCGTGTTAGGTCATATGTTTCTTGGTTTGGTTGGGCATCGGGGGTGGTCTCCGGTCTTGGTTGGTGTTGAGATTGCCCATTATGACAAGGCCCTAGTTTGGGTCATGTCAAGTTGGTATCAGCACTTTAGGTTTTGGTGTCATGAGGTGCCCACAAAGCCATGTCGAGTAGAGTCTTGATTATAGGTGTGTTGTACACCACACTTATAATCAAGAGTCTATGAGGCATCTAGGAATGTTTCACTTTCTTGGTTGTTCTACTTTTGAGCGATGGAGTCTAAGGTCACAAACTCCTTTCTGAATCTTCCTTAGTTCACTTTTCAGATCATGTCCTCTCAATAATCTAAAGTTCTTGGAAACACACCTGTCCCACTCGAGGACAACATGGATGGATCTAGTCCAACTAATGGGGTACAAGCTCAGTCAAGGGTCGCATACTTTGCTTTTTCCCATGGAGTCCCACCAGTCTCCACTGACCCTATTTTGTAAGGTAGAACTCTCTCTCGATTGCCTTAAAAAAAGGTTACTAATGCCAAATTTTGACATTTTGCTAATCTATTCACCCAGATAGTGACAACTTTATCATGATGATCTGATTTATTGGTATGAAGAGGAATGAGGCAAGGTTGGGAAATAGGCCAGGTAAGAGGGTCTCGATTCTCTAAATAAAGAAGAGGCCAACGGTGTGGTGGTTAGTGGTCTAAAAAGAAGAGTTGGGTGGGTCCTAACTCCTATTCTATGGATTGTGCTCCCTGCCAAAACCCATTAGGAGGTAGGTATTTTCAGAGTGGTAATGCTTCTAGGGCATAAGGTGTCCAATCTCAGGCCAGTGGGGCCCAATACACATCATCCTACCCTTTTGTAGATTTATGGTCGGTTTCACCATGGTTGTTGTGAAGAAGAAATAAATTATTATTTTAGTTGTGGTCAATTGGGTTACATGTAACAGGAATGTTCCATAAGGATTTTCGCTTGAGCAAATAGGATATTGGTTGCTACTTTCCTAACTCTTGCACCAAGAGGTGCTACTTTGGGTTTTGGCTCTAGTCGGGATAGTCTAAATGCTCTTACTATTCCTCCAGAGTTTGGGGCATCTTCTGATGCCGACACGGGTATGTTGAAAACTCCTTTCTTTATAGTGAGAATACTTGGTTTGGGGTTCTTTTTCTTTTGTGACCCCATTTATGGCTGTGTATTTTGGTTTTGGTCCTAAGGTTGTTTTGAGCTCTTTTATTTTTTATCTCTACCCCAGTAGGTGACTCTATGATTTCCAGAAGATCCTATGAGAATGTGTGGTATCCATCGGTAATAAGGGGTTTTGTTGGATTAGTTTGACTCAGATATGGTAGATTTTAATGTCATTGGGGGGACGGATTGGTTGCACTCGTGTAATGCATCCTTAGATTGTCAAATTCATAAAAACGTTATCATTAGGTTCCATGGTGAATTGGTTATGGAATGGGAGGGTGGTTTTATTCCCTGGCTATTAAAGAAAAAGGTTATATCATATCTTAAAGATCATAGATTGGTCTCCAAAGGGATGTCTCTATTAGCGTTTGGTACAAGTTATAGATTCTAACTCGGAAGGTCCTTCTTTGCATTTGAATTCGGAGGTAAATAAATTTCTTGAGGTTTACTTGACGACCCTCGTGATTTCTTTCTAATGGGTTTTTTCTAATTTTTATTCTTTCCTTATAGAATATTTCCGATTGGGTTAAAGGAGTGATTAAGGGATCTTTTAGATGAAGGTTCTATTTATTCTAATGTCTCTCCGTGGAGTGCTGCCGTGCTTGCATGCATAAGGGGAATGGTTCCCTAGAAACTGCATAGGTCATCTAAGGGCGATTAAGGAAGTTAGAGTTTCCTTATAATGGGGAGGACCCTACATGTATATTCTATCTTACATGGGGTACTTTACTAATAGTGCATGGTGGTAGATAGACACTAAGTATGAATCTTAGATGTTTGATTTTGGTTAAAGGAATATGTTAGCTCAGTGGATAGCAATGCGGGAATTGTGAAGGTAAATTGGAGGGTTGGATGAGGCATGTGAAAGGGGTAAGGTTAATGGTTTAGGGAAAGAAATAGTGGGAAAGTTGTGACTTATAGGCTAGAGGTTCAGGTTGAACTGGTGGATTGGGGGTCTAATCATTGGATGGGTTAGAGCAAGGGGTTTGTATGACTATGCTAGATGGGGCTCTAGGTAGAATTTGGATGAATAAGGTTTTGGGTATAGGAAAACCAAGTGTCCCTAGTGTACATCCTTAATGATACCCATTAGAGCGGAGTGTTGTGCTTATAAGTGGCACGGGATGAAGGTTGGTGGTTAATCTAAAAATTTCCCTTTAGCGGTGGACTTCAAGGGAAGGTCGGGTTGCATATTCTAGTGATTCTCTTCTACCTCGGTTAAGAGAGTACTCTATTAGTATTGCATGCATTCTATTAGAACATATGTATAAGGTTTGCATTCTGCATTTGCCCTATTTCCTGGATCTGAGTCTTGACCTTATGTTACATTATCTATGGTATATGTGATTATGTTCCTTTCTTTGTCCATTTCTAAGGAATCCTTTTATGGTATGGTTTGGTCAGGATGATTCTTCATTATGACCTAGGTGGTTGTTATGAAGTACTTAATGTTTATAGTGTCGTGTCTTATTTTAGCGATTTTGCCTTGGGTGGCATGGATAATTCTTATAAGTGGTTCCTTAATGATTTTTCTTATGTTAGGATAGTTGTGGATTGGGAACCATGGTGAGGTTTAGAAATGAGGAATATAGGAGTCTCTAAGTGGGGGAGAGTCTAGGGTAACTACTAGAACTAAAGTTTTGGAGGATAAGGTAAAGTTGTTATCATGAGAAATGGTTAGGAAGGGAATAGGTGGTGGAAACCTTTGTGAATTATAAAGGGTGATAGATGTTTAGAAGGATGGATCATACCACGGGTATACAAGTGGTAGGCTTGGGTGTTGTGATTGATAGGTATAGTAATAGTTACGTTGGGTACTTAAAAAGGTTGGTGAGGCATGATTTATGAATTGTTTCCATGGCATGATTGTGTTATGGTTTTGGTTTCCAATTATAGGTTGGGTTTTTTATTATAATTATTTGATATGGTTTGTCCATGTCTTTTACTTATAGTTTTCATATATAATAGTGATGGAAGTAGAGTAGTATCTCGAGATGGATGCAAGGAGTAGAGCCTGGTGGCCTAAGTTAACTCCTTTTATCTTTGGATAGGTTTGAACATGAAATTGGTGGTATATAGTTAGACTTAAGCTCTCGTAGTAATGTGTCTCAAGAAATTATAAGTTGAATTATACTTGCTCCTTAGCATGAATCCATTCATTTGGTATTCCATATGGTTGTGTGGAGGTAAGGTGTGGATGGTTCTTTATTGGTTGGTTCCTTTGGATGGTATTGGTATCTTGGATTTCTTGTTCCTTAAGGTGGTCCTGGTGAGGATCTTGGATCGGTAAGTTCTCCGGTTGCAAATGAAAGGTGTGGATTAGGTAAAGGTTCCATGGTGAAACTAAAGTCTGAGAAAGCCATTTGGGATGTGGGAGAGGACATGGAGTCCAAGTATCCATGTTGTTTTTTGTTTTGGAAATTCGTGCATCAGGTATGTGTTTTTCAACACATCTTTGTTTTCTAACTTAGTTAGAGGTCGGTATGAAGGTGTTTGAGTGTAAATCGTGCTTGGGGTATATGATGATCTTCGCATCTTGTTGTGTGTATTTGTTTTCTAATTTGGTTGAAGGGAAGTTTGATATGTTTTAATGCATTATCTCATGCGTGTTCTTGCCCTTACCCATCATTCGAGGATGAATGATCCTAGTGGGGGAGACTATAACACCCCGATATTTGAACCCTTACAAAATTTCTTGGGATTTAGACTTTTTGGGCAAGGTATAACTCAAGGGTACCAATCGTACCCTTGGATATGGCTTGGGGAAGGCTCACTTATATGTTGGGCAGTAGGCATGGCTTGGTTACTGTCTAAGATATGAATCAACACCATACGAGTCATACCCTTAGATACGAGGTATATGATGCCAAGTCGTATCATGTCTTAGGTGTGGCCTTGTGAAACTATCCAAGATATAGATTGTGGGTAAAGTTTGGGATACCACTCGTACCCTAAGGTACGAGTTGGGTTTGTGTAGTCGTAGTGGTACCAGTATGGAGGGTCATGGTGAGGTCTAGGGTATGGTTTACATAGGTGAGTCGTACCCTTTTGGGACTTTGTTTCTAGCTTTTAAGTGAGGGTAGTCTGGACACTTCCTACCCCAAAAACATAATGTTCCCCTGTTCTATAACCCTTATTGGCCTCTCATAACACTTGTTAAAGAATAGAAACACTCCAAATACTCTCTCAAACTCTCTCTTGAATATTGAAGGCTAGGGTTTTTACAAGTGTTCTTCAAAGGGCTCAATAGTCAAGTTACTCTCCGGAATCCTCTTGTATAAGGCATGTACTTCTTTCCTCCTTGTTAGTTCCACCTAAAGGCATGATATAATGTGTTTTAAACATTGATCTATAAGTCATAAATGGTTGTTTTGGAAACCAATATTGAGGGTCTTGATGCATATTGTTGGGTCTTGGTTCAAACTATCTTTTTATAGGTTTTCGGTGATGGGTTACATATGTTGGTTCTTGTTGGTTATGGTTTAACAAATGGGTCATGAGTAACCTAAGTTGTGATGGTTTATGCTTTGGTTTTTCTCTTGGTAAAAGTGTGCCCTCAAAATGTTCGATAAAATGCCTAAAAGAATGCTTTCACTTTATTATTAAACTTTTATTGGAACTATTGCATGGTATGGTTTGGTAATAGAACCCTAAATGGATTTGGATGGTTTTGCATGGTTTAAATGGTTTAAAATGGTATAAACGCTTTAAATGCTTGGAACGGTCTAAAATAGTTTAAATGGTGAGAATGCTTTAGAGTGGTTAAAGGGTAAGGTCTTAGTGATTATGGTTGGTGTAAATGACAACCTCTCGGGGTCCATTGGAATCCCCCAAGTAAATGAAACAATGAAATTGGTTCGAATAATGGTTATGGCTTAATTGATCATCCTTGTGGGGTACAATGGAATCCCCCAAGTAAACAAGCTAAAGGAACACTTGTGGGGTACAATGGAATCCCCCAAGCTAATATAATAATGATATACTAGCGGGGTACTTAGGACCCCTCCCAAGTTAACTTAGTAAATGGGTATACGGGAATCTCTTTCCTTTATAAGGTTTGGCTAAAGACAATACTTACAAGTTATAGTCGGTATGAAGATACCACTATTCATAGCCTTGGATAATAATAATGGAATAATGGCTTGGTTGGAAATGGTTTTAATTGGGAAATAAAGGCGGGGTGTGATAGCTAACCGTGAAGGTGAGAGTCTAATGGATGAAAACTGGAAACTCATATTTGACAACATGAGTAGTAGGTCATGGTGACCTTATATGATACTATGAGGTACACAGGAATCCTCTAAGTACATTGTACATATGTATCATGGAGGGTGAAGGGTACTTGGGAATCCCTTACTCTTATTGTATTTATGGTTCGTATGGAAAAATACATCGAGGCCCGTTCAGGGGTTACATTGGACCCCCATAGCCCGTGGGTGGTTAAGGAAAGTTAAGCTACATATACCTAAGTTAATGGTTTCAAATGTATGCTAAACCTGATTTCCTCTCCCGGCTGATTATATATATATATGTATGGTTTGTATGCATATGGTTGGTTTACTTGGTTTTATTGGATGAAATTATTTTATCCTTATCCTGAGTGCATGCTAGCATTCACCCGCTAACCCATCTTCGAGCGGTTGTATCCCCACGCGATACAAGAACCGACCATTCTACTCCTCCTACTTAGTGATCAGATTCGGGATCAGCTATTGGATTAAAGTGGTGAGATTTCATAGTTCGAAAGGCATCTATTTTATGTCATGGATTACTTTATGTACTTTTGTCTTTCATAGACTTGGTTTATGTCTATGTCGGGGGCATGTCCCGACTAGGTACTCTTTAGTTTGGTTTAGAGGCTTTGTATGGATAACTGTGGACTTGGGTATAGTACGGATGGATTATGTTATGTATATAAACATACATTGGATTATTGTCTTGGTTTTGGTTTATGGTTTTGGTTTGGTTGGATTGGTTGGTTATTAGGTGGATTGACTTGATTGGGTTGGCCTCGGTTATAGGCTTATTCCAAAGTCACTTTATGAATAAATTCGCTATCTTGTTATATGGTTGGAATTTATCCGACTTAGGGAATTCGTTGCTTGGTTTGCTTGGGCATCGGAGGTGGTCTCCGATCTTGGTTGGGCTTGAGATCACCCATTACGACAAGGCCCTGGTTCGGGTGGTGTCCAAAGCAAAGATTGATCTTTTGATCCTAAGATAAGCTATGAAATCCACAACTGTTCATCTTGATTATGATTTAAAGATAGAGAAGCATAACTGGTTTTCAGTCTATAAACCCTTATGCTATTTTAAGATGGATTTCTTAAAGTATGATCATATAAGTATTACGGGAGTAGTATTAGCACCGAGAAGGAAATACGGATGAGCATATCCTTAATTCCTAGAAACTAAGAGCCACTATAGGTTAAGCTTTTTCCCAATATGGATGAAGTACATTAATCACTTAAGTTAAGGTTCTATTTTGATGGCAAGGGTAGTACAACTCTCCCCAATGTGGAAGAATATCCCAAATAAAGAATAAAAAGTAAAGCTTTTAGAAACTAAGTATTATGGCTCACAAAGTTTATTATTATGCTTTATTATGCATGTTCATGATTTTGCAGTCTTTGTTTTATTCAAGCTCAAGGTGAGTCATTTACACTTAGCAAGCATTATTTGAAAGTCTATATGAATATTCAGTTATCATTTTACTAATGCATTCACCCCCATATACTCAGTACATTCCATAGGTACTGACCCACATATAAGTCTATGTGTTATATTGTGTTATACCGTAGGTTCTAGTGCTCATTTCCAGCAACACGATTGACTACAGGAATCATCACCTACATCCTGACATTTGGTGACTCCTCATATTCCGAGGACCTAGTTTATCAGACTTCTATTCATAGATGAAAGCATTTAGTTATTTGACTTCAGTTTATGTTCGGATTAGTAAGGGTCTATCCCAGTGGCTCTCTAGTTAGAATTAGATGCTTATCAGACTTTTTATGTTTTAATTTCAAAGTGTTTGTGTAATATTCCCAAGTTAAAGACTCTCAATTAAGCGATGAGTTTATTTACCTTTAGATTCTAATATGTTAGTTCACTTCTCATATGAATTCAAGTTAAGTAAGCACTATGGGTTAGCTTAGGACTATTCATAGTCTTGAGCACCGTGTGACATCCAGGGGGTACTTTCGTGGTGTTACAAACTTGGTATCAAGGCCTAAGGTTTTGAAGAGTCTTAGGGAGTCAGAGAAGCCACGTTATATGGAGTCTGGATCATGGATATGAAGCGCGCCACATTTATGAGCAAAAAGCTATGGGATGAGTTAGGAATCATCATTTCATTCATGATCTATGTGCTTACAGTTGCCTCTGTCTGCCTTAACTTGTCCTTTTACGTGATAGAATATGTCTCCTCACCAAGATGATGCCTGCAGGAATGGTGATCAACCACCTCTGCACGCTGACTCTTTGAATGAGAATGTGTCTCATGCTGAATTTTGGGCTACCTTTCAAGCGTTGGCCCAAGATGTACCAATTTTTAGGGAAACCAACAGGCAACAGTTCCACTTCAGCAAAATGGTAATTTAGCTGCAGTCAGAATTTAGGACTTTATGAGAAT
The DNA here is from genome assembly GCF_002878395.1 of Capsicum annuum. Lineage (NCBI taxonomy): Eukaryota > Viridiplantae > Streptophyta > Magnoliopsida > Solanales > Solanaceae > Capsicum > Capsicum annuum. Next base: position 384,996 of record NW_025822696.1, on the reverse strand, counting down.
GAATCTACCTGAGTTCCATAAGTCAAAGGTGGATGAGGATCCTCAACTTTTTATTGATGAGCTAAGAAAAATTACTTAGATTATGCATGTAATTGAAGAGAAGATTGTAGAGTTGGAATCCTATAGGTTGAAGGATGTTGCTTATGATTGGATTGTTATATGGAAGGAAGGTAGGGGTGAGAATGCAGCTTCTATAAGTTGGCGGGTATTTTAGAATGCTTTTTGGGACTTTCTTTTTCCATGTGAGATGAGGAAGGCAAGGTAGAGGAGTTCATGAACCAGAGGAAGGGCACTATGACTATGAAAGAGTACTGACTTAAGTTCACCTAGTTGTCTAAGTATGCTCTCGAGTTTTTATCTAACTCTAGAGCTCGTATGAGTAAGTTTGTTATTGGGGTGTTTGATTTGGTAAGTTTGTTACTGGGGTGTCTGATTTGGTGGTCATGGAGTGTAGGACTGCCATGCTGATTGGGAATATGGATATTTCTTGGTTGATAAATCATGCTTAATAGATTAAGGCAGAAAGTTGAAGGAGTGAGATAAGAGAAATACGAGGACTAAGACTGTACAATTTTAGTATAGTTAGCCAAGGTGTGGAGGGGGAGGCCGTTCATAGTTTTAGGGCCATTCGTCAATGCCTGGCCATCTTCAGCCAGTGCCCCTGCACCTAAGACCAGGCAGGAGCAGTGGGGTAGGACTTTGAATTCCAGGTATCCGAATAGTGTAGTCGGGAGGCCTAGTTACCCTACATGTGGAAAATATGGCAGGACCCATCCTGATAAATGTTTGATGGGCAATATGGGTTGCTATGGTTGTGGCAAGATGGGCCATAGAATCAAGGAGTGTCCTTATGCTAAGCAAGGAAATAAGGATGTTCGTCCTAAGACTTAGGTTACTAATGCACCAGCTCAGCAGGGTCACCCAGTCCCTCCACAGGGCGCATCATCCAGTACCAGTGGCGATCAGCACCAGAATTGATTCTATGCTTTACCATTCCATCAGGAGAAGGAGAGTTCACCAAATGTTGTTACTGGTATGCTTTATGCCTTTCACCTTGATGTTTATGTGTTGTTGGACCTAGGATCAAATCTCTCTTATGTAACTCCATTGGTTGCTGTAAAATTTAGGGTCCTGGAAATCTCTCTAATCTCTTCTCAGTTTCTATCCTAGTAGGTGAGTCAATTATTATAAGACGAGTCTATAAAAAGTGTCTTATCACCGTCCTCTATAAATTAAAACTAACGGATTTAATAGAATTAGAGATGGTTGACTTTGATGTCATTATGGGCATGGATTGGCTCTATTCATGCTATGCATCAATAGATTATCGCACCCGTGTGGTGAAGTTTCAGTTTCCTGATGAGGCAGTTTTTGAGTGGGGGTACGGTTAGTTCTGTGTCTCCTAAAGGTCGTTTCATCTCTTATCTCAAGGATATAAAGTTAATATCAAAAGGGTATATATATCATTTAGTTTGAGTAAAGGATACTAGGTCTAAGGTCCCAACAGTTCAATCAGTTTGTGTAGTCAGCGAGTTTCCTAAAGTTTTCCTCTAAGATCTGCCAAGGGTAAGTCCAGATAGAGAAATAGAATTCAGTATTGATCTTCTTCTTGATACTCAGCCCATATTTATCTCTCCATATCATATGAATCTGACCGATCTTAAAGAGTTAAAGAAATAACTTAAGGACCTCTTAGATAAAGGTTTCATAAGACCCAGTGTTTCCCTGGGGTGTTCCAGTCCTCTTCGTGTAAAGAAAGATAGTACTCTCAGAATGTGTATAGACTATAGACAGCTAAACAAGGTTACCATCAAGAACAAATATCCCATTCCTAGAATCAATGATTTGTTCGATAAACTTCAGGGTGCTCGGTGGTTATCCAAGATTGACCTTAGGTCGGGATACCATCAGTTGAAAGTTAGGGAGCAAGATATTCCGAAAATAGCTTTACGAATAAGGTATGGCCATTTTGAGTTTATGGTTATGTTGTTTGGACTGACAAATGCTCCTGCAACTTTCATGGATTTGATGATCAAGGTCTTCAAGCAGTACCTGGACATATTTATCATCGTCTTTATAGATGACATACTAGTGTATTCTAGGAGTGAGGAGGAGCATGCAGACCATTTGAGAATAATGCTCCAGACCCTCAAGGATCGTTAATTGTATGCAAAGTTTGGTAAATGTGAGTTTTGGTTGGAATATGTTACTTTCTTAAGGCATGTGATTTCAGGGATTGGTATTTATGTAGATCCTCAGAAGACTAATACAGTGAAGAACTGGACTTACCCCACCACCCCATCCAATATCCAGAGCTTTTTGGATTTGGCTGGGTATTATAGAAGATTTATTGAAGGGTTCTCTTCTATATCCACATTATTGACTAAACTGACCCACAAAAAGTAAAGTTCATATGTGTAACACCCCAAAATCTGATTTTTGGGATGCATTAGTGCTCTGAACTACAAGTAGTCTTGAGCTAACCCTGGCTGCTTTTCTACTACATTTGAATCTCAACATAGGGAAAGTATGAATATAAAAACATAATAAATGTGTAAATCTTATCTGAAACATACTAATCTTACAAGTCTCAGTAGAATTATACTAAAAAATCTGACTACTGAATCTAGTAGTCCGATAAGCCTCTACTGACTGAATCTAGAGAGTCACTGGGATAGGCCCCAGCTGACTCAAACTGTCTGAAATTAATAATAAAGCATCTACTAATAACTGAAAATATGACTAACTAAGTCCCTGAACTATGAGGACTTACCAACTACAGAGATGTAGATGAGATACTCGAAAATCACTCACACTGCTGAGATTGAGCACCTGAACCTACATTATGAGACAATGTAGCACATAAACGTATATGTGGATCAGTACTTTGATGATGTACTGAGTATATGGGGGTGAATGAAATAAGTAAACAATGTCATCACAATTTATAAAATCATGCATGCTAAATGTAAATGACTCACATAGGCTTGAGAAATCTGAAAACTGAAGAACATAATTCATGAACAATAAAGCATATAGTATAGATCGTGTGAGCCATTACATTCAGTTCTAAAATCTTTTCCTTTCTGAAAACTACTACATTATCTTGTCAACTGTAAGGGGAATAATTTATCTCAGGACTTTAAGAATCTTAAAACCATAGTTTCCAACACACATACTTTTATCCTAAGGCTTTAAGCCAATAGACTATTTTAAGAATAGGGGACATCTTTTGAGAGGTTCTTCTAACCAACATACATCATGTGAGCATCCATGGAGTCCCATGTCTTGCCCCCGTTGGGTAGGGTTGTTCTACCCTTGCCATCAGAATAGAACTTCTTATCTTATGTGATCATAATCTTAGTCATCCACGTAGAAGTGGGGATAATATTAATCCTATGGTGGCACGTAGTTCTGGGGTATGAAACTGTAGTAACATACCCATCTCGGTGCTAAATAATATTCTCATTCTTATGCTCAAAATCTTAAGAAAATCCACTTTAAATTAGCACAAGGGTTTACAAGAAAACCAATTATGCTTTTCTTTCTTTAAATCTCAAGTCACATGAACAAAGTGGACTATTTATCTTAGCTTAGGACTAAAAGGTCAAATCTTTATCAAAAAATTGAGAATAGTCTTATCTTAGGATACTCATAGCATAAACAATCCTAAAACAACAATCTTTAACTAGGGCTTAAACACCCATGTATCAAACTCATGTTAAAACACCAAAATGCTCATTCTTGATAATGTAAATATTAATAAATCAACTCAAAATCTGGAAATTTCAGCAATATGCATGAAAATATGAACATAACCATGGAATTTAACTTCTAAATCATTGGGAATCTCATAAGCTTTTAAATAACAATAATGGGTATAAACCCTAACTAGAATTTCACGGAAAATCATATAAATTTCAGTAAAATTTGAATTTAAAATAAGTTTTGGGCATAAGGATGAAAGGATTATCCTTGTTCATACCCCATATACCTTAACCGATGATCTTTGATGAAAAACTTGAATCTTGGATTCCTATTGATGCTTTGGGGATGAATTCTTAGAGCCCTTGTATTGGGAATCCTCAATCTTGAATTTCTTTGAAGAGTTAATGGAGGAATTTAAATTTCTTAGAGAGAAAGTTTATTGAACTAGGGTTTTGCTTGAGAGAGATTTGATGAAAATTAGATGTAAAGTGCTTTAAAGGGATTTAATTCATTCTTTAAGACGGATTAGGGTCTGGGAGAAAGACCAAAGTACCTCCTTTAATCTTTGAAATGGAACTGGAAAAACAAACTTTTTGCAAACTGGGTGGCCATCGTGATGTGCCACTATCGCGGTGGCTCACTGGAAATAGATAAGTGGGAACTGGGCTTTCACTGCGATGATCCACACTCGTGGAGCCCCTTTAGTTTTTCATTTTGGCCACTGGCACGACGCGCCAGTTTGCGAGGTCTCACTAGAAATTGCCAAACGGGAACTTGGGCCTCTCCGCGACACGTCAAAATTGTGGAGTCTCACTGAAAATTGAAAATTGTGATTTTATACTTCACCACGATGCACTAAGGGCCCAAATCACGATGTTTTACAACTGGAACTTAAAATAGCCATAACTCCTTCACCGAGTGTCGGATTTAGGCAAATTTGGTATCATTGAAAAGCTTATCCAATTTTTCATGCAATGGAAAGTCTAAATCTAAAGAATTCCACACGAAATAAATAGTATTAATTTTTTAATCTATCTCTTAATATTCTAAGGATGAATTCAAGCTAGGAAAAATTTTGGGGTATTATAATATGGTCAGGTAAGTGTGAGATGAGTTTCCAAGAGTTGAAGGATAGATTGACTTCAGCACCAGTGTTAGATTTTTTGGAAGGGTTAGATGAATTTGTGGTGTATTGTGATGCTTCCAGAGTTGGGTTAGGTTGTGCGTTGATGCAAAATGGGAAAGTGATATCTTATGCCTCTAGGAAACTTAAGGATCAAGAAAAGAATTACCTAATTCACGATTTGGAGTTAGTTGTTGTGGTTTTTTCCTTAAAAATTTAGAGGCACAACCTTTATGGTGTGTATGTTGATGTTTTCACTGACCATAAGAGTCTTCAGTATGTATTTTCTAAAAGGGAGTTGAATCTTCGTCAGAGGATGTAATTGGAGTTGTTGAAAGATTATGACATGAATGTGCTCTATTATTTGAGTAAGGCTAACATAGTAGCAGATGTGCTAAGTAGGCTGTTTATGGGTAGTGTGTCTCATGTGAAGAAAGAATAATAGGAGTTGGCTAAAAAGGTGCACAGGTTGGCTCATTTAGAAGTATATTTGCTCGACGCTGATGATGGAAGAGTAGTAGTTCAAAATAGTTTGAAATCATCTTTGGCGGTGGAAGTGAAGGAGAAATAGTGCAATGATCCTATACTTAGCCAGATGTTGGAGGTTGTTCAGCAACAGAGGGCTGAGGTTCTCCCAAGGGGGAGATGGTGTACATCGCTACCAAGGTAAATTTTGTGTTTTGAATGTAGATGGGTTAAGGGAAAAGATACTAGCCGAGGTTCATAGTTTGAGGTATTTTATTCATCCTGGTTCTACTAAGATGTATCGCGACTTGCAAGAAATTTATTGGTGGAATGGTATTAAGAGGGACATAGCCGAGTTTGTAGCCAAGTTCCCCAATTGCTAGCAAGTTAAGGTTGAACATCAAAGATGGGGTCGTATATTTCAAGAGATTAGTATCCCTACTTGGAAGTGGGAAATAGTGAATATGGATTTTATCACAGGGTTGCTTCGTACAAGACGTCAACATGAATCAATTTGGATCATAGTAGATCGAATGACTAAGTCATCCCATTTCTTACCTATTACGACTTCAGATACTGCAGAGGATTATTCCAAAATGTATGTCCGTGAGTTAGTAAGACTTCATGGGATACCCTTATCCATAATTTTAAATAGAGGCACGCAGTTTACTTCATAATTTTGGTAGTATTTTTAAAAGGGTCTTGGTACAAAGGTTAAACTTAGATTGCATTTTATCAGCAGACCGATGGTCAGGATAAACATATAATTCAAACACTAGAGAAGATGTTTAGGGAGTATCTTTTAGACTTTAAAAGAAGTTTGGATGACTATCTGTCTTTGATTGAGTTCGCTTACAATAATAGTTATCATGTTAGGATTCAGATGTCTTCGTTTCAAGCGTTGTATGGGCATAGGTGCAGGTCACCTATAGGATAATTTGAGGTTGGTGAAGTGACATTGATTGGTCCATATTCTGCTCTAGAAGCTATGGAAAATATTCAGTTGATTCGTGGGAGATTGAGAGATGTTCAGAGCCATCAGAAATTGTATATTGATGTAAAAAAGAGAGAGCTCAAATTTGAAGTAGGCGATTGGGTATTCTTGAAGGTGTCACCTATGAATAGAATAATGAAATTTGGAAAGGAATGGAAGTTGAGTCTGCGATTTATTGTCCCTATAAGATAGTGAAATGTGTACGAGAGGTTGTTTATAAATTAAGCCTTTCGACTGAGTTAGCTGCACTTTACCCAGTGTTTCATGTCTCGATGCTTAAAAAGTGTATGGAAAATTCGTCCTTAGTAGTTCCTATAGAGAGTATTGTGGTCAAAGATAACTTAATGTATGAAGAAATTCCTATTCAAATTCTTGATAGACAGGTCCGAACTCTAAGAAATAAGGAAGTAGCATCGGTGAAAGTTCTTTGGAGGAACCAATTGGTTAAAGGGGCCACTTGGGAAACTGAAGCAGACATGATAGCCAAATATCCTTATCTTTTTTCCTTTAATTCCTTTCCTACCTAAGGTAAAGTTTTATTTCCACCAAGTTTTTTCCCTTAAAGTCTATTTAAGTTCTCCTATATTGTATTTTATGTTGTGAGGAACTGAATCATTGTGATAGTGGTAAGCTTAGTTGTAAATATCAATGTGGAGGTGTTGATTCATGTCCAAATCCCAATCCTAGATGAATCACATTCGAGGACGAATTTTTTCAAGGAGGATATATTGTAATACCTGGTGTCTAAAAGTTTCTATACATCATACGACTTCTCCCTTGAGTCGTACGTACAACATACGAGTGGTATATTGTAGTCGTGTGCAAGGAAGTGTGGCATGGTAGACATTCTATTATAGGTATGACTTGGCCCCTAGAAGTCATCAAGTAAGGTATGAGTCGTATGGAGGTAAGTCGTTAGTCCATCAGTATAGACTTCCTGAGATTCTGACCAAGCTACGAGTAGGGGGGCTAAGAGTCATATAAAGATGATACTAGTCATAGGTGGGACTCGTATGTTGACCAGTGTGTACCCTCCTAGATTCTGCCAAGCTTACTAGCTGAGGAACATAGTCGTACCCTTCTTTATGAGTCGTTGGTAGACTCACAAGAACTGACGATTAATTTCTGTAAAGTTTAGCTAAGGGCTTTTTGGTCTTTTCCTCTCTTATAAATTCTACCCATGGCCTATAACCCTTAAAAAGGCATTATTTTCCTCTATTTTCCAATCAATTAACAACAGTTACCTCCTCCCATTTTCAAGAACATCAAGATTAGGGCTCCTCACTCAAAATTCATCCTTCAAGTCTCAAGGTTCAAACTCTCTTCACAAGTCAAGAAAATTTAGGTATGTAGGGTTTATGAACAAGATTATTCTTGCATCCTTGTGTGTAAAGTGCATGGTTTTAAGATTGAATTTACTTGTTTTGAATTAGGGTTCATACCGAACTAGCCATACTCTTGAATTATGGAACTACTATGATAATTAAAGCTTTAAGTGCATCAGGAATTGCATATATTCATGTTTTGACTTATAAGATTCATATTGTGATTTTAATTTCATTATCTTGACTGGGATTGTTGAAAGATTTCAAGGTGACTATTGGGCATGAAGTTTTGTTATGAGTTTCTATGAATTAAAGCATGAATTCTAAGTTCTAAGTACAAATAGTGAGTTTATAAGAAGACTATGCTTTTAAGATTTATTGATAAGTTTTATGACATAATTTAAAACAAAGGTTGATCTTTTGATCCAAATATAAGATATGAAATCCATAACTGTTCATCCTGATTATGATTTAAAGAAAGAGAAACATAACTGGTTTTCAGTGTATAAACCCTTATGCTATTTTAAGGTGGCATTTCTTAAAGTATAAGCATATAAGTATTATAGGAATAGTATTTAGCACTGAGAAGGAAATGCGAATGAGCGTATCCTAAATTCCTAGAAACTAAGAGCCATCATAGGTTAAACTTTTTCCCAATATGGATGAAGTACAGTGATCACTTAAGTTAAGGTTCTATTCCGATAGCAAGGGTAAAATAACTTTCCCCAATGCAGGTAAGACGTTGGACTCCATGGTAGCTCACTTGGTTTATGTTAGTTAGAAGAATCTCCCAAAGAAAGAATAAAAAGTAAAGCTTTTAGAAACTAAATGGCCCACGAAGTTTATTATTATGCTTTATTATGCCTGTTCATGATTTTGCAGTCTTTGTTTTATTTAAGATCAAGGTGAGTCTTTTGCACTTAGCATGCATCATTTAAAAGTTTATATGAATATTCAGTTATCATTTTACTTATGTATTCATCCTCACATGCTATGTAATTCCATAGGTACTGACCCACATATATGTCTATGTGCTACATTATCTTATAATGTATGTTCTGGTGCTCGTTTCCATCACACAATTGACTACGGGCATCATCACCTACATCCTGATATTTGGTGAGTCCTCACAGTCTGAGGGCCCAGTTTATCAGATTTTTGTTCGTAGATGAAAACATTTAGTTATTTGACTTCAGTTTATGTTTGGGTCAGTTGGGGTCTATCCAGTGGCTCTCTAGTCAGAACTAGAGGCTTGTCAGACTATTTATGTTTTAAGTTTAAAGTGTTTGTGTAATATGCCCAAGTTAAATACTCTCAGTTAAGCTATGAGTTTATTTACCTTCATATTCTAATATGTTAGTTCACTTCTCATGTGATTTCAAGTTAAGTAAGCGTTATGGGTTAGCTTAGGACTATTCCTAGTCTTGAGCACTGTGTGGTGTCCAGGGGGTTGTTCCGGGGTGTTACACCGATAGTCCAAGTTCAGCTACTATTCTAAAGAGTATTTCCTCTGATGCATTAAAAGTCCTTTAGATGACCTTTCAAATTCAATTCGTAAGAAATATTTCAGATCTCCTAAATCCTTCGTCTTGAATTTATGTTGCAAAGCTTATTTTGTCTCTTCTATTTGATCCAAGTTGTCATATGTTACCAACATATCATCCACATGGATTAATATCACGATCATACCCCTGTCATTTTTGCTAGTAAAAAATGAATGATCAAATTGACTTTCACAAAATTTCAACCATAAGAATGCATCGACTGATATGGCATTCTGTTGCCTTGGAGCTTGTTTCACACCATATAAGGACTTCAAGAGTCTACATGCAGGATTAGTCACCTCCTGACTGTTAAATCCTTGTGGTAGCTCCATAAATATCTCATTATTAAGATCTCCTTCTAAAATTTCATTGTACTTATCCATTTGATAGATGTGCCAATGTCTAGCTGCTGCAATGGCTAAAACTTACATGACAGTTACCATTTTCACTATAAGTGAAAATGTTTCTTGGTATTCTATACCTTCCCTTTGTCTATAACCCTTAGCAACTAGTCTTGCCTTCAATCTCTCCACCTCATCACTAGCCTTGTATTTGATCTTATAGATCCACTTACAACCAATAGATTTCTTTTCTTTTGGTAGAGATACTATCTCCAGGTATGATTAGCTTGGAGAGCATCTCTTTCATCTTGTATTGCTTGTACCTATTGAGGATCAGTAGAAGCTTCAGCATAACTCGTTGGTTCAGTCAATACATAACAAACTGAAAGAAAAGCTTGATAATTAGGAGAAATGGTTTCATATGATAAGTTGTTAGCTATGGAATAAGGAGTAGACGGATTATATTTCTTTGAGTTGATGAAGTCTTTCATCCATATAGGTGGATATCTGCTTCTTTTAGATTTTCTAAAAGGTAATGTAGGTGGTATAGACTGAGGTAATGTAGTAGACATGGAAGGAGTGCTTTGCACTGGATTATAAATAACTATCTCAAAAGAATTTTGCTTTACTTAAGTAGTAGAGTAGACACCGAACTCAATTGGATCATTTTCAATTATAATATCATTGTGCAAGAAAAGAGGAGGAGAAGATGTAGTCCATGTAAAAGAAAACTCACCTTCCTTAAAACTCACATCTCTATTTACCAGAAAACTCTTAATAAATAGATCATACAAAATATATCCTTTTTGCATCTTAGAGTATCCCATAAGCATTATAGTTCTGGTTCTTGACTGAAACTTATCTGTAATTATGTTATCCTTAGCATAACACAAACACCTAGAACACTTAAATGGCTAAAAAGATGGTTTTTGACCATACATTTTTTCATATGGGGACATACCTATAATTGAAGAAGGAAGTCTGTTAATGTACACAACTGCTTAAACACAGTGACCTTAAAACTTTAAGGGAATGTGAGCCTGAAACCTGACAGATCTAGTAACCTTTAATATGTTGTGCTTTCTCTCAGCTACCTTATTCTGATGAGCGATACAAGCACAAGTTCTTTGATGTATGATGCCCACCTTACTAAACAAAATAGAACAAAACTCATTCAAGAATTGTGTACCTTTATCAGACCTAACAATTTTCACTATTTTATTGAACTGATTCTGCACAAAATTGAAAAAATATGGTAGCACAACACAGACATCAGATTTTAATTTTAGTAAATAAACCCAAGTCATCCTGGTAAAGTCATCCACAATAGTCAGAAATACTTATTACCGTCATAAGTTTGAACTTTGTAGCCCCCCATCCCCCCACATATTCATATGGACAAGATCAAAGAAATCAGTACTCTAGATAAAACTAGTAGGAAAAGAAAGTCTACATTGTTTTGCACAAGGATAGATACTACACTTCTTCAAAGTAGATAAGATCCTATTAGACTGAGTGTCAAACAATCTACTCAATATACTACTTGAGACATGACCAAATCTTTTATGCCATAACACTATCTCAACTTCACTTATTTGAGTAGACGTGTGTTTTCATTCTTTTTCCTTCATGATTTCTCTCAGCAATAACATTAGGTTGATGCAACATCACATACAAGCCATTATGCAGCTTATGAATCTCCCTCACCTTTCTATTGTAAAGATCCTTAAATACACAAAAATTAGGGTAGAAGGTAGCTGTTCAGTTCAGTTCCTTGGTCAACTTTGATACTGACATCAAATTATACTTGAATTGAGAAAGTAGCAACATATTATTTAAAGTACTTCTATTTGAAATAGTACCAGAACCAACATGAGTAACTTGAGACATACCTCCATTCGTCAAGTATACATTTCTTGGTTCTAAATTTTTAATAATAGTAGCCTTACTTAACAGATCTATATCTGATACCATACGATCTATTGCACCTGTGTCCATAATCCATTCTTTTAAAGTCTTTGAAACTAAGAAATCATTACTACTACTTGTACTTGTTGTATTTGCTGAAGACCTGAGCTTAGATTTATAGTTGAATTTGTTTGATTCAACATCTTGACAATTTGCTCATACTGCTCTCTAGAAAATATGTAGGCCCCTCCTTAACTCATGTTCTAATTTAGATTGACACCGGAAGTACCTTCAAACTGATTAAGCCCTTGTCCAAATTCATGGTTAGTTGTCCCAGAGAATTGATATGTATACACATTATAAGCAACATGCTCTTTTCTTTTGGACTTAAAGTTAGGTGGATATCCCACAACCTTGTACTCACTTCTTTAGTGTGACCTCTGATTTTACACATATCAAAATACAGATGATTGTTCCTTTTGTTATCTTGAGAGCTTGCTTTGGAGTACATAATAGAAGGATCATAACTTTGAGAAGTAGGCTTTAAATAAAAACTAGATGAATCAAGACTAGAATGACCATGGTATGAATTATTATGCATAACTCCCAATAGCCCAGCTGAGGAACTCATCAAAACAGTAGAAGTAAAGGCTACAACCTTCTAGCTTTCATCACTAATGATCATGGCATATGCCTTACTTACAAAAGGCATGGGAGACATTAACAATATTTGGCTTTTTGCCTGAATATAACTATCATTTTGGTCCATCAGGAGCTAATATAAATATTTTCTCTACAAATACAGCAAAAAATCCCTAGACCTTGGACAATCACATCTAAGTGGTGGAACAAGAGATTGAAATTCACTCCATAAATATTTAGGTCTAGTATAGTAGGCTGAGATAGTAGAAGTGCCATAACTTAGAGTAGTAATTTCCCTGTAAATGTTTTTTAGTCCTAGACTCATCTTCCTTGTCAAACTTTTCTCGCAAATCTTTTCATACTTAAAAAGCACTTGTAGCATAGACCATATCACTAAGAAGATTACTAGATACAATATTCATAAGCCAAGATTACACAATTGTATTAACTCTTTCCCACTGTCCCATAAGTCTTCTCTGAAATTTTCCTTCTTACAGGCTCTATTAACAAGATCTATCTTATTTCTTCCTAAGAGGGCAATTATCATAAATCTAGTCCAAACAGAATAATATTCTGCACCAGTTAACAATACTGAAATGAGAGAAATGCCACTTTCATCAGTAGATTAAAGAAATAGTGGATGATTGTGATCCAATGCAGTTCCTGACCCACTCTCCTATTGAGTTGTTGCATTATTAGATTGAGAAACACCATTGGTGTTGCCAACATCAGTTGCCATTTCAACTTAATTTCTCAAAACAGATGACAATAAGCTATGAGAGTTTTAAAGAAACTTTGAAATGTTAGATAAAAGTGAAGAACTGCACCCTTTTTCCAGAATTTTCTTGAATCAATAATCCAAAACAAATATACGAAAAAGAAAATAGAGAGTAATAGGGGGAAGAATTGATCTATAATCTTTGAAGATAGATGAATTACCTTCATGTTTCTGATACCATGCAGAAATTTAAGTTTGCCATTAATGGATATTGAGAAGAAGAATAAAAGAAAGAGGAAGAAGAAAAAGAAAAAGAAGAAAAAGAAGAGGAAGAAGAAGAGAAAAGGAAGAAAGAAGAAGAAGAAGAAGAAAAAGAAGAAGGGGAAGAAGAAGAAGAGGAAGAGAAAGAAGACGAAGAGGAAGAAGAAGAGGAAGAGGAAGAGGAAGAAGAAGAAGAAGAAGAAGAAGAAGAAGAGAAAGAAGACGAAGAAGAAGAAGAGGAAGAGGAAGACGAAGAAGAAAAAGACGAAGAAGACGAAGAAGAAGAAGAAGAAAAGGAAGAGGAAGAGGAAGATGAAGCGGAAGAGGAAGAGGACTATGAAGAAGAAGAAGAAGAAGAAGAAGAAGAAGAAGAAGAAAAATAAGAAGAAGAAGAGGAAGAGGAAGGGAAGAAGAAGAGGAAGAGCAAAAAGAGTAAGAAGAAGAAGAGGAAGAAGAAGAAAAAGAGGAAGAGGAAGAGGAAAAGGAAGAAGAAGAAGAGGAAAAAAAGGAAGAAGAAGAAGAGGAAGAAGAAGAGGAAAAGGAAGAGGAAGAAGAAGAAGATGAAGAAGAAGAAAAAGACGAAGAAGAAGAAGAGAAAGAAGACGAAGATGAAGAAGAAGAAGAAGATGAAGAAGAAGAAGAAGAAGAAAAATAAGAAGAAGAAGAGGAAGAGGAAGAGGAAGACGAAGAAGAGGAAGAGGAAGAGGAAGAAGAAGAAGAGGAAGAGGAAGAAGAAGAGGAAGAAGAAGAAGAAGAAGAAGAAAAGGAAGAGAAAGAGGAAGAGGAAGAGTAAAAGGAAGAGGAAGAGGAAGAGAAGAAGAGGAAGAGGAAGACGAAGAAGAAGAAGAAGAAGAAGAAG
>NW_025822696.1:365450-371008 GCF_002878395.1 Capsicum annuum | reverse complement strand
AAGAAGAAGAAGAAGAAGAAGAAGAAGAAGAAGAAGAAGAAGAAGAAGAAGAGAAAGAAGAAGAGCAAAAGGAAGAGGAAGAGGAACAGAAGGAAGAGGAAGAGGAGGAAGAAGAAGAAGAAGAAGAAGAAGGAGAAGGAGAAGAAGAAGGATAAGAAGAGGTAGATAGTACTGAAGAGAGAGAGGAACGTATTAATTATATGTCAAAAATTGTTGTTTACAATGTGTACTAATACAAGTATTTATAGAATCATCAAGACTATATAACTAACTTAACTACTAATGGGAAGTGTAACTAACTAACTACTCACTTACCACTTCATTCTACACGAAGCTTCAAATTGATTGAGTTGAGTCAACCTACTGCATTTCGAAAGTACATTCTACTCTATGAGATCAAATTTGACTTGGTGATTGCATTTATGTAGGATTTAATAAAGCTTCTACAGTAAGCTTTTATTGACTACATCATCTTTGGTGGGCTAATGGATATTTGTGTCGATATGATTAGATATTCTATTGTACTCTGCTAGCATATGATAACTTTTTGGTTGTCCAGGAAAAAACTTTAGATACAATCTTAGTTACTAATGGCTGTCACTCCACTATTTTCAGTTTCATTGTTGTCAAATGGGATCCCCAGGTACCCTGAATGATATTTCATCCTCCTCATAGCCTGCTTGTTGTTGAATATCATGCTTGATCGCATTTGTGACTTCGCCATAGTAGACAACACTTTTAGACAGGTTGGTTTGGAAGCTAGAAGGAGCTGAGAACACGAGACTTTTTATGAAGCATGGTTGTTGATGTTGTATCTCCCTTAGCAAACAACAATAGATTTTCCGCAAAATACATGTACATGTGGTGTTCAACAACAATAGATTTTCCGCAAAATACACGTACATGTGGTGTTCAATTTAGAGCATTTGGGGTGGAATTTGAAATGTTTCATTTGCTCAAACTCCTCCTTAAGTACTCCATGATATGGTAAACAGAAATGGAGACATGTGGTTTTCTTGCCTTAATCCTCTAGCAACATCAAATGGTTTTAATTTGTAGGTTCCCCATTAAAAACAATGGAGTAGTTCACTATGGTAACACAGTACTCCTGATGAATTTCTGATGAAGACCAGACCTTTCATAATTTGTTCCTAGCCAGTCAACAATATCATATGCCTTTTGCAAAATATATTCATGCATATCAAGAGTAATGCCTTTTGATCAGTTCATTTTCAAGGATCGCTTTATACCAGCAATGATCTTCTGAATTCTTTCTGCCAGTAGCTTAGTGATGATTTGTATTATACTTTGCAACATGGTATATGCCTATATTCTCTAATTGCAGCAGGATTGGAGATTTTAAGTAGCAATGTAATTATTGTGCAGTTGATGACTGAATAGCTTTCCTGATACAAAGGAATAGCTTACTGTTGCTATCACCTCATGTTTAATGATCTGCCAGGCTTTCTTATAGAACACTGCATTGTGCTAATCTACCTTTGGGATTTATCATCCCCTATAGAACAGAACGGATCATATATTTCCTTTGTGGTTCACACAGTTGAAGCTGTTGGGCACGGCTTAGGACTTTACCCTTCTTCATTGTTTCCTTATTAACTCCAGTTACATGAGGCAGATTTGTTTCCGTAAGTAACTAGTAGAAGTGTATTATTTCTTCTCTTATGTCATCAGCATTTGCTATAACTCTTGCTTTGTTATATGGGGAGTCAGGCCAGTCCCCTTACTCTATCCAATTATTCATCCAGCCAACTTTATTTTGTCTTGCTCCAAAAATTCTAACACGATTAGTAAACCTAATCATTTTTCTTCCATCATAATGCAAAAACTTTTCAATGATATTAGTTTAACAACTCCTATTCCCAATTTCCCTACTTTTATGTTTTTCCCCCTCCCTTTTGTTATGCTTGAATTCTTTTTTATCTTACATCATACTCCTATTGTTTTTTTCAAAAGTAAATTTGTTCACAAATGACGCATAGCTGACCACAAATAGTTTAAAACTGAGATGGCTTGATAGATTATTTATACAACGTCATGCAATTTGAATATATACAGTGTCACATTAAGACATTACGAACACAAGAGGCATGGATATCAACAGCGTCCAGGGTACGATGTTTGAAGACTGCTTCTGTGGGATCACTCCTTGACCCTGTAAACTCTTTTCATCAAAAACTCTGAAGTAAAAGATCTGATGGTGCAAAAGTCATCCATCTGTAGAATATCCTACCATCTTAGCAACAGTTTCTTTTCACCATCATGTAGGACCTAGAATGAATTCGAAGGATAAAAGAATATGCTGCAGACTTACAAGCTTCCTGGTGACCATCGCAACAGTCTTAGAAAGGGCTTGTCCTGCAAGCTAACTTTAACAAGATTTCCGGAACAAGCCGCCTTCTTGGAGGTACCATAGCATCCTTATCAAGAGCTTCTTTATCGTTAGCATGTATATATGCTACTATATAGCCAAAAAGATCATCTTTACCACCTCTTAGAGGATCCTGCAATTCAAGATCAATTGATTTGCAGGAAGAAACTGAAAAGTCATCTTTTTCCAAATGATTCAGCAAAATATGATGAGTAGCACCCAAGGGTGTGTCCGAATGGTCAATGAAGTGGGTGAGAACCCAAGGTCTCAAGTTCAAATCCCAGCAGGGACCACTAGGTGATTTCTTCCCAGCTATCCTAGCCTTGGTGGATAGAGTTACCGGCACTTGTTGCTGCTGGTAGGTATACGTGGAATTAGTCGAGGTGCACGAAAGCTAGCCCGGATACCACGATTATCAAAATAATTAAACAATAAAAATGTAGATTACACAAAAATGAACGAAGAGAAACAATAAATAGGTAAGAAACATGGTGTATACTAAAAGTTAGTCACGAGTGGGTAGCCTATTTATAGCTTCTCCTAGGGGAAAGCAAAACCAAGATCCAGCTTGAATGATATCACTTCGTTCTTTTTTTTTCTTTCTTTTTGTGGCTGAATTTGACCAAGCTTTCATGACTCATGAATTCAAACGCTCTGGTAGGAATAGAATTGGTCCTATTCCAAACTTTGACCTACATTAGCCTCAAAATGAACACAGGACAACTGGACAGGCAAGATACAGTGCATACATACTTGAAGGAATAAATCTGTGTGGGTTTTTCCTTCATACAAAATCAGTTCAGCTTGAGCTCCCACTCCGTGAAGTGTATCTACAAATGCTTTGCTGCAGAGTACAAGCAATTTCAACATGTTATTGTACAAGTTCACAGTCAAACGTGATAGCCATTCTTTATGTAATCCATTAAGCAAAAAAGTGGCAGGTCGTCATTGCCCTTGGGAAGGAGTTCAGACCTTGAATCCGATGGAATGGAGCAATCTGAAGTACCATGAAATAGGATAATATGAGGAAGCAAATGGACAGCAGCTTTGGAGCTCTGATCCTGTACCATAATTTCAGGAGAGAATTTTTGCAATGATTCTTCCCCTTCCATTATACTGTAGATGACAAGTTAAAATCTCATTATCACAGAAGGGTAGGCGTGGCAACTTAAGCTAACTAAGGGTGTGTTCGGCATGAAGTAAAATATTTTCCATGGAAAATGTTTTTCAAGAAAAAAAGAGAGTTCCTAACTTATTTCTTGTGTTCTTTGCGTAAGCAAAAAATATTATCATAAAAGCATTTCTATATAATCTAAACAATACTAGGAGAGGTGTGGATGGGGTAGGGGTGTTGGTGTTGGGTGGTTGGGATGGGGGCTATGGGGTTGGGGGTGAAGATGTGGTGTCTTGGAGGTTTGGGAGGACACAATCAATGTGGAATGTCATTTGTGAAACTCGCTTTCCTTACTATTTTCCTCATTTTTAAGGGACTTGTTTTCCCGGAGAAAATGTTCTCCAAAAATTTTGACCGAACGAACATGAGAAAATTGAAAATGTTTCCACCGTACCAAACACACCCTAAATTTTTTCCTATTATGTGAGAGAAGGCAGTTAGTGGATATAGTATATACCTCAAAAAAATTGAACGATATAACCCTCTATTATTGAAATGATCAACTAAGTTGGGCAAATTATACCTGTCAAATCAAACAATGGAACAGCAATTAGCAAGAAATCTAACAAAAATAAAATAAAAGAAGAGCATGCCAACTGAAGGAAAATAAGACAGAAAATGCAGATGATTCTTTGGTGAAGCATTTGCAGCACCAAAAGAACGTGTCGGGGAAAAAGAATGATTCAGCAATAGGGTATGATAAAAAGCAGAAAAAGTTTAGGGCAATAAAAGGAAAAAGTAGAAAATTTAATTCCTATATTCAATTTTGATCACGTGGAATGTAGCTCATACCTTGATCAAAAGCAATAACCAATAATAGCTTTGCTAAGGAACTAGCCACTTACCCGCCTGATAATCCAAAATAAGCTTTTATCTGGGAGGTGCTCCAACAAACAGTTTCTCCTCTAGATTCTTTGATTGCCTGCTTCACAAGAGCACAGGAAGAGATATGTGCACCAGCAGATTGACCCATGAGATAAATCCTGGAAAATACAGACAGCATGACAAAGTTGAAAGTATCAAGTCTTTGATACGTAAAGAAAGGCTTCTTAGGAGCTGTCCAGTTTTTCTATTTCATATTTTTCTGCTCCAGTTTGTACAGTGAATAACTAGACTGTCCATCATGTCATCTGAGTCCAGAAGAAATATTACCAATGTCCTTCAGATCCATAAATAAGAATTGAGAATAATTATACAATCCAATGCTGAAAATAATCCCAAATCATTTCTTTAATTCTTAGTGATCTGGGCATGGTTATCAATTATGCTCTAAATGCGAATCAGGGGAACAATATCAAACCTATTTGGATCACCACCATAATCAGCGATGTTGTTGCAGACAAACGAGATTCCCTGAGAAACATCTTCCTCCATATCGCCTATTGTTCCCTGCGGAAAGTTCCTGCAACCACCGAATCCATTAATATGCATCTCGAATGTGGACATGAAAATTTTGATCGAGTAATGGCACTGCTGAACAAGAAAATGGGAGGATAGGAAAAGTAGTCATTGATGCAGTGTATATCATACTACTGTATGATGTTTTGACCCCACCAATATCTTTTCAAAAAAAGAAGGGAGTTATTTTTCACTTAAGTGATACTAAAGGTTAACACATAGCAAAAAAGAATTGCAGATTGGATAAACCTTAAATATAAGTGGGTCTTGTCCGTTACATCCATGAATACAAGATCAACTAAGATTGTTATGGAAAGTGAATATGTTGATCAGAATTCTGTCTACTGATTCACTCCTATCTAACGAATCATCCAGGAGAAGCAGTAATATAAAACACATCATATGAAGCATGAAAGTGGACAACAATAGGTAGTTTAAGATTTGAATCAGTTACCTGTAATCAAAGCATGCCACTATAATGTCATGTTCTGATAATTGCTTTCCTAACAGAGAACCCCAGGCCTTGTACCTGCATGAGCATGTGGACTTCAACATAAATGTTCAATTCAGATAAGCACATCATAGCACCCAAGGGTG
>NW_025822696.1:355564-362450 GCF_002878395.1 Capsicum annuum | reverse complement strand
AAAAAAAAATAATAATAAGCACATCATCCATCCAGTCCAGGATAGAACATGCCATGACTAAGGAGAACTAATCAGGGATATATATATATGCTAACATCTATTCAGACGTACCTAAACATAACCATTTTTGTTTTTAGCTCCAATAATTGATCTCATTTCTGTTATTGTGGAGATGTGCCTGTGAGGCTAATAAATCATTGTTTGGAGGTAACTCATCATGCAACATGCTTGAATCTTTGTCAAGGCAGAAAAACTGAGAAGGGACTCCTTATTGTTGGCGTTTGTTTGTGCAACAAGAGAAGAGAAAGACCACTTTATATAAGCATCTTAGTGTTGCTATGAGCTCTAAACCTCAAATTAATCTTTCTGGAAGTCATATAGAACACACGCCACATACAGCAAAGGAGCTCTTGAGTGCTTCTATAAATATCATGAGTAATGTCGGATTTGTAATCAAAGATAATTCCGTGAGTTCTTAATGGGGATGAAATTTCAGTGTCAAAGACTCAAAGCACCTTTATTTGATTGGGTATATTTTGACCCAGACAGGAATTTTAATGGGTAATTCTTTCATCTAAATTCTAAACCAAGAAAGGGGAAGTTGCAAAAATGGTGTTTATCTACCAGAGTCCCCTGGCTTTATTCCAGTTTAGGATACAATATATCCTTAGAGGCTTCCAGCACTTCACAGATTTACTCTTATCTTGCGGATGCCATCCTAACATACATCTACCTACCTTGCTACTGAAAACATGATTGAAATCTCTTGCCAAATACACACGTTAGTTTGTCAATAATTTTGTCTTCAGAAATCATCACTCAAAGCATCATGAGGACTGCAATATCTTGAGAAGGCAACAGGCTGCTTGCCATCTATTTATAAGGTTGATGATATGGAATTTGGAATCTAAAATCAACTTCCTGCTTATCCCATGTACTAGATAGTAGAACAAGAGATCTAAGATCATAATACATAATTGACAATGTTTCATATTTTTCCTGTTCTCCATACATCAATTATAATCCATTATGATAAGGAAAGAAACTTGACTTTATATGGCCTTAAAACAGAGCCTCTCGATGATGGCACTTGTAATTTGATGCTATT
Source organism: Capsicum annuum (assembly GCF_002878395.1). Taxonomy (NCBI): domain Eukaryota; kingdom Viridiplantae; phylum Streptophyta; class Magnoliopsida; order Solanales; family Solanaceae; genus Capsicum; species Capsicum annuum. Next base: position 361,342 of record NW_025822696.1, on the reverse strand, counting down.
ATCACTGTCTTGAAATTAGTCAATAGGGTCCCTCAGCTATACAAAATTTCCACAGCTGATATGGATGCATTACCAGGAATCTATGTTGCTCAGACTCTTCAAAAATGTCCATGGGTGTGTGTTGGATCCTCCAAAAATAGTGTATTTTTGGAGGATCCGACACGGGTGCGGCAACATATTTGGAGAGTCCGAGCAACTTAGGAATAATTTCCGCTAGAGGAAATAATATAGGAAAACATTCTTCCTTAACCTAAAGTGGAATTACAACCATCAAGTGCAGGAGCAGCTATAGCAGTCTTAGTAAGTTAGGGAAATTCTTAATCAATTTCATGAAGAAACAGACACCTAAATACCCTAAAAACAAGTAAATGATAGATCATAGCACCAAAGAGGTAATTAATTATACAAAAGAGACTAAATACTAGATCTCTTGTTGCTTGCGTACTACAGGAACTTAAGGTTTAAAATGATAGGAAAAAGAAGTATCTACGATTCTAACTCACCCAATAATCCATGCTCCACCTGTTACAAATGCCACAACTGGCTTTGGGCTGTCTATCTTTGCTGGTAGATATAAGTCCAACCTGCAACATAATGTCAAGTTTGAGAAGACCTGAAAAAGTAGGTCAAGGAGAAAGAAGAACAAATCACATACCTATTCCTCGGCTGATCACCATAGACAACACTTCGCCGGACCAGTGGTGAAAAGAAATAATAAAATGCAACTGCCACAATTAACACATAAAGTTAAGTGTGATCCCGTTGTAACAGTTACACTTATATATAGTTGCCAATTACCAAAATAAAAAATGTGGATGTCTCTGTCAGAGGGGGTCCTAGGTAAATGGGACTCATGAAATAACTACAAAGACATCGCTCTCCATGCTAACTATCCTCCAACACCCCAACCCCACCCTAATGAGAAAATATGCCACGAGAAAAATATTTTTCCGCATGAAATGTTAAAACTATTAAGCATGCTTTTTCTTGACTGCTTTGCGATAGATATTTGCCTGAAGTGGCAAATGGTCACAATATAATTCCAAAAACAAGAATGCATCATCTAATTCCCTAATTTTAGTTTTGTTGTTTGAGGACTTATATTAGAAACGTAACTTTATCAGACATATGCATGAGAAATATTAGTGAGTTCATTTATAGCTGCAATAGGCATTACTATTTATACCCAGTTTTCTAACTCTTTTAAGAATATGGTCATAATCATAACTTTTTTCCAAATTAGCTGTTTTCCAGATTCTGGTTCTTCAACGGGAAGAATTAAATTAACTGCAGCCATTTTTGGACTTATGAATGGTATATCAGAGGATATACTGTTTAACTTCAATACGAGTGTCATACATTCGAGAAGGTATCGTCAATTCGTCATTCTTTCGATATGAATGGATTGGAAAAGAACACCTTTTTTACACTCACCTTGGAGAAAACCAGGCATAAGGAGCATTGCATATAAGGCAAGACCCAAAAATCTTGTAATCCATCGATAACCTAACCTGAATAAAGGAAGTAATAAGAAACTACATCTTGTTGACAATTCCTCTATATCTTGGTCAGTCACAACTCAATAATTTCTTTGTTTGTGAGTAGGTTTAGAAAACATGCTTTTTATAATAAAATTATGTATAGTATAATTATAACAACAACAACATACCCAGTGTGGGATCTAGGGAGGGTAGGATGTATGCATACCTTACCCCTACCTTTGCGGGGTAGAGGGGTTGTTTCCAATAAACCCTTAGCTCAAAAGAAAAGTTTTGAAGCAGGGTTGCAAGAAAAAATATGACAACAAAATAGCAACAGACAAAACAAATATAGCAACAAATAGTAATAAACAATGAAAAGTAAGAAACTATGCGGTTACTAAATAAACTACTAAGGCTAGTCCCCTCCCTGTCCAACATGACGTACGACACTACTCGGCTATCAACTAACCTTCTTCCTAATCCTCAAACTCCATAACTTCCAATTTAGGGTCATGTATGGTATACTTAGAAATAAAAAATTTAGAAGAAAGCTCTGAAAAAAAACTAAGACCTATTCAGATTAGTTGATTTCAAAACAACTCTACTACTATAATTTTATAAACTTGGCAAGAATTTGCCTGATTAGAAGATGCAAGTTGCGAAAATGAGGATGCTGAGAATGCTTGAGAGAGATGTGTAGGCATGATAAGAGAGATAACGATTAGGAATGAGGATATACGAGACAAGGTGGGAGTGGCTTTCATGGCGGACAAGATGAGTGAAGCAAGACTAAGACGGTTTGGAAATATGAACAGAAGATATGTAGGTGCTCCAGTGAGGAGGTGCGAGAGGTTGGACATAGTGGGTACAAGGAGAGGTAGAGATAGGCTGAAAAAGTATTGGGGAGAGGTGATTAGATAGGACATGGTGCAACTTAGATTATCGAGGCCATGCCCTTAGATAAGACTGTGTGGAGGTTGCATATTAGGATAAAAGGTCAAAAGGTATGGGGTGTTGTCTTGCTTTTCGCGGGGTTTAGCCTTATTCTTATAGCGTCTTGCTTTGGATTCCATCATCATCTCTTGTTTATTATGTTTAGGTTATCGCACTATTATGTGGTTGTTATTGTTTCCTTATTAGTTGCTTTGTTTTCTTCCCTGTCATTTCCCTTTTTCATACCCACTTTGATATGTTATACTCGAGCCAAATGTCTTCCGAAAATGGCCTCTTTACCTCCATGAGGTAGGGGTAAGATTTGCATACACGCTACCCTCCCCAGACCCCACTTGTGAGATTTCACTAGGTATGTTGTTGTTTGGCAATAGTGAGAAATTCCAAACCTAACTAATGCTCATTCATATACCGGTAATACAAAGGATTCAAATCAAAGCTAACAAAGTAATTGTATACAAAAAAGAACATTTATGATCTAATAAATATATATAACATCACTATTATCCTGATTCCAATTTCTGAGCAGATACAAGAAAATCCCAAATTACTGATAATCAATTTATTTAAACATGATAACAGTGAAAATCCCAAATCGGAGCAATAAAAGAAAACAGAGGAAAATAAAAGGGTTACCCGAGATAGCTAAGAAGCTTAAAAGCAAGGCGAGTAATCAAATAGGTCTCAGCAGCAGCATGTCCAATTTCACGGCTAAACGATCCTTGACGACCCAGCCGTGGAGGGGTAGACTTAGTTTTGTTCAATGGTTTCTTCCTCTTCCTCGTCTGGTAATTATATGTGTTTGAAGGCAAAGTTGGCAAAGTAGAAGCCCTAACTAATAACTGCCCATTTTCCCCTCTATTCTCCATCGCAACAAGAATCCCCACGACAAACGGGAGGTCTCAATTATCAGATTTCAGTGAAAAGGTAAAACGAGAGAGGGAAAGTGCGTGATTGTTGTAGGTGAATGTCAGCGTGGGGGAAATGGTGGACTTAGGCGGGATTTATAATTTGTAGTATAAATATTCAGTTTGACAGGCTGGGTAACGGTTAGTTGAGCAAGGGTTTGTTCGACTGGAATTCTGAATGTAAAAACAGAGGGAAAAAAAAAATACTGTAATTGTGTGTATTAGTAGCATAGAATATCAAAATTTATGAATACTCTTTTGGAATGGCCTCGGGCGACGGAGGGACACGAATTTGAAATGGTTGATAAATGTGGAGAAGATGCATAAATAATTTAGTAAAAAGATTTATTAGGTTTGTTGTACTGGATATGAAGAGATTAAGGAAATATGATTAGATAGCAAAATTATTTTCGATAAATCTTTACTTTTGTAGTCATATTATTTTGTGTTGTCACTCTTCTTTTCTTTATTGTTTTAACATGACTTCATTCATTATATTTATTTTAATTTAATTTTTTTATTGACTTTAGGTAAACTAGAGATTTATCGAAAATAATTTCACTACGTTCACAATACATTCAAGAATAAGACTATACAGTCCTCAATCTTCAAATTTCACTTACCAAATTTAAGGAATATATTGTTATTGTTGTTGCAAATACTCTTGTATTTACTAACCTTAGTATACAACTTTTCGCGCGTATCATCCTCATATTAATAAAAAAAAATAATTAAAAAATCATAAAAATATTACTAGCTTAGGATACATGCGTTGCACATCTATTTAATGTTAAAGAAGAAAATTACATGCATACGAATCAACGCCTTGTTATTACATAAGATAAAATTTATAGATCTATTGTACAAGATGTGCATCTGCTATTTTGGCTGGCTCATTCAAGTGTCGTCACCACTATATCTCACATTTTTTTTTAATTTTTTAAGGACTAATTATTTAACTGATACCTTTTAGTAAACGATTACTACTTTTATTCTTACTTTTTGTTTATTATCATTTATAACCAATGCACTCTGTATTAAAAGTGAATTAATTTTTCATCATCACTTTACTCGGAAAACTTCATTTTTTGTGCGTTTCTTCCTACCCATCATCCTCTTTCTAAATACTTTTTAATTTCACCAAGTCTACTTTAAATCCTTAACGTATTGACATATAAACATTATTTAAGACCAACAAATACTTAAATCAAGAGAATTTTATTATATTCTTCCAAGATTATCCCTATTATTAAATGACTACATAAATTATATTATTCACATTATACTTTCTAATCATAATTAATAAGACCAATTTGGTAAAAAAAATCACCTAATTTATATTTTTATTAATTGGTGTGCCAAGCCCATAGGGCCCAACTAATACGTAACGGAGGGACTATTAAAAAGAGGTAAAGACTTTTTATCTAACACATTCAAAACAGCTAATGAACCGAATACTCCATCTTTTGAAACTGAAACTGATGAATCAGCTGTCAGAAAATATAAAAACATCTCCTCCAACTTATACATACTGTCCATCTGTTGCAACAAATAATACATAAGTTGCATCAGATGTCTTATTTGTTGCACATACAAACCATCTATTGCAAAAGATGGTAAATCTATTTTGACAGCCGTCTGTTGCACATTCAATCCATCCATCTATTGCAACAGATGCTAAATCTGTTAAAAATGTTGGACGATCTGTTGCAACAGCTTTTATCGAGTCTCAAACCGCTATGAAAAGGTGAGAAGTAATTAGTGTAAAAGAAAAAGTCGCGACTTTTCACAGAAAATAAAATGCCACCAGTTTGAATGTAATTAATACAATGGAGCTGAATAGTCCTGCCTTTTGGTCTGACATGTCCAAATTATATTATAGATCCCTCCGTAATCTTCATTCAACTCTATTTATTTCTTGCATTTTTTTCCTTTCGTGTGACATCTTCAACCACTTCTCTTCAAAGAGCATATTCTTTTCTCGTTGAGGTAAGTTTTTTTTGGCGTAAATTTACCAGTTGATCATATACGTTGTACTACATTGTGAATATTTTTCTTTATATTTGTCAATTCATGCGTGTTCTAGATATGGCTGATCCTTTTTTGGACATTGCTATTCTACGTAACACAGTGTGGGAACTTCAAAGGCAGGTTAATGACCTGCAGAGCGAGTTGGTCACTGTGAGAGCGAAAATGTTCAGAGAGATGCAGAGGCTGATGAGAGCCCTGCTGCTACGAGTTGATTGGCCGGCTATCATTAATGATGATGATGATAATAATAATAATAATAATTAGAATGTGTTTTTTCTTTTAGAGTATGTATTTTAATTTTTCTATATCGGATCTATACCAAATGTATTTTATTTTTCATTTAATGAAAAATTTACTTTTAGTCAGACTTTGGCGTTTTAATTCTTATTCAATTTTCATTCTGTCTA
>NW_025822696.1:350267-355464 GCF_002878395.1 Capsicum annuum | reverse complement strand
GAATATTTTTCTTTATATTTGTCAATTCATGCGTGTTCTAGATATGGCTGATCCTTTTTTGGACATTGCTATTCTACGTAACACAGTGTGGGAACTTCAAAGGCAGGTTAATGACCTGCAGAGCGAGTAGGTCACTGTGAGAGCGAAAATGTTCAGAGAGATGCAGAGGCTGATGAGAACCCTGCTGCTACGAGTTGATTGGCCGGCTATCATTAATGATGATGATGATAATAATAATAATAATTAGAATGTGTTTTTTCTTTTAGAGTATGTATTTTAATTTTTCTATATCGGATCTATACCAAATGTATTTTATTTTTCATTTAATGAAAAATTTACTTTTAGTCAGACTTTGGCGTTTTAATTCTTATTCAATTTTCATTCTGTCTATTTTTTCTAATCTAATATATGTTAACATGTCGACGATTGGAGGCAAAGTTGAATTCAGTAGCACTAGCAATTTTGGCTTTTAAGTTCTTTCAACAGATGGACCATGTGTTGGAACCGATTGGCCATCTTTTGGGTTTCAACAGATTATCCATCTGTTTCGATAGATTTTCATCTGTTGGAGGAAAGCATTCCAGTTGTTTGTGCAACTGTTGAGAATAATTGTGGCCGGCTGTATTATTTAGTTCATGTTTTGCCTCATTTTATTGATGCACAAGTTATTTAAAAAAAAGACATTTTATATATAATAAATGATAACATTAGGTTCACAACAATGAGTTAAATATATAAAAATCCACAACAAACAAACAAACAAAACACAAGTTTCTGCAATTACAACGATCATGGTGGATTATGATTCGGGCATGTAGTTCATTTGTGGCCAGCGCACTTACATATAGAGCACTTGTTTCTTCTTGATGAAAATGATTCTCCAACTCCACGCCTCCTTTTATATGACTTTCTTCCCAGTTTGATAGTGCTCGGGTCAATATATGGAGGAGGTATTAATTTCCCCATAAGCTCGACTTGAACAACCCAAGATTCTTCGGGAGGAACCGGAGTAATATGCCTACTATATGCCATTTCATATTTTTTCCACCAAATAATATTGAGAGGAGTTCTTGTAAACTTCAGGTCCATATTTATGGCCGTATTGAGCTTGAAGGGCTGCCATAGCATGTGGACAAGGTATTTTGTCCAAGTCAAAAACTCTACACGTACAAGATCTTGTTTGACGATCGACAGTGGCAGTATCACCATGACCGGTGATACGGAATTTGTAATCTGCTATTTTATGAAAGAATAACTTATTCCCCAAATTGATGTTCGTTGATATTTTCTTTTCGATTTCAAGAACAAATCGGGTTCTTTTTTCTGGGCACTTGAACTGCACACGTCTTTCATTAAAAAAATTGCTATATTTCTCGCTTATTTTCCAAACATAGCCTTGATGGAAAATTCTCTTTCATCGCTAAACAATGAATTCACTGATTCAGCTATTTTGATGTTATAATATTGTACCTATAGAAAAGAATCACTTAGTACGACATCAAACTAAACTTGTAAATCAAACAAGATATTAAATTCATAAGAATGTACCTATTTGCTGGACAGAATGCCAGGCTCCATCTCTCGAAACCGACACGTGCAAGAAATTCTGCTACCTTGGGATTCACATCCGCTATTTGATTGAAATGGTCTAAAAACTCCTCTCTACTAGATACTTTAGCTGCTCTATAATAAATGGTGATGACCCTTTCGTTGTGATAGTTGTTTCGAATGTTCTTTCCAAGATGCCTGATGCAACAACCAAAGTAAGCTGAAGTGAACAAAAGTAAACCCATCTTTGGAATACTTGGATTCCTATCTGATATAAAACACAACTCTTCGGTATCTTCGACACAGCGTCGTAGTTGTTCAAACAAAAATCCATAAGAGGCATCACATTCTTTGTCCGCTACACAAAAAATGACAGAAAAGATGTGATTCTCCGTATCCTGTGCCGCCGCCGCTAGCAAAACTCCATTATACCTGTTCCTCAAGAAGGTACCGTTGATGGCTATGACTTTTCTCAAATGTCGAAAACCTTGAATCCAAGCACCATAGGATACAAAAAAGTACTTGAACCTTCCGTTTTCATCCAGATGCAATGCCATCTTACTTTCGGGATTTATGGACTCAATCATGTAACGGTAAGCATCTAAGACTTCATACCCATGCTCGAGTGTCACCCGAACCAGGTCCTTGGCAATCCCCATGGCCGTATATACCTTCCAATAACTGACTAGGACACCCAAATCCGTAAGGAGTTGATTGGCCATAAGCCTTGTTGAAGGGCCTTTGCCATCGGGGAAACTACTCCTCAAATATTCACAGAGGACCTTTGATGTGGTGTGAGGATTTTGGCCCGAGATGTGCTCCGAACCACATGTGTGATGCTTTTCACGTTTATGAATGACGAGTCTGTCAGAACTTGTGTGTTTCATGATAACGCTCAACTTACACCTCAAATAAGTGCAAGGCGGTCCTCGTCAATATATTTACCCAACTTCGGAGTCGGGGTCAAATCCACAGGGAATAATGTGAGTGGCGATTAAACTAGTTCGAAACTATAGCTACAAGTTAAATTCAAATAAATAATAAGAAAAGACAAAATAGGGGTTTTTATCAATCAAACAAATTTTAACGTTTCAACTTATTTTAGAACTCAAAACTTAGATTTCAATATTTCGAATCAATGATATAGAGGAACTAGGGTTGTGATCACTATGACTATAAATCTCCATTGACTAATAACTGTTCATGATTCTCGTGATAGGTGGGAATAGCAGATTATCCCTGCCCATGATACTATCTGACTTATATCTCGACCTCACCAGACAATTTATTATCTAATTCTCTTGAACTTAGATAACATTTCTATTTCCAACCGGATGTTATCTCAGGTAGATTGATCCAGTTACTGCATCAATCATTAAATAGAAGGTTGGTAGCTTCTGAGTCCCTGTTGATAATTCATGACCTCTGGTCTATTTCTCTGTTAGAAGCAAATAAAACCTAAGGCATAACCTGATATTTGCAACTAATAGATTCAAATTAAAACAACAGAATTTCAAGACGTTTCCACAATCACTCAATCCCTAATCCAACTATTAAATCAATAAAATAATAATCATAGACACCACAACCCTAGTTGTGGGTTTTAGTTGCTCATAAGATAGAAAGAGATAACAAAGATTAAATTCATAACTTAAAGCAAGTGAACTTACAAAAGATGAAATTCAAAGTTGTTTCTCCTTCAAGTAAAATAAGAATTTCCCACAACTAAATCAAAGGATGGAAAATTGAATTCTAAGTTAAGAGAGTCAAAAACAAGTGAAATCCCCTTTACTAAGTTACAAGATGTCAAAAGCTGCTTTCGAAGTTGTGAATCAAACCTAGTAGCTTACCACATCTTTGACGGCTTGCAAGAAATGCCGTCAAACTCATATCAGCTCACTTGAACCAAATTTTACTTATTTTGTTCATCTTACCTATGTTTTCCTCCCCTCCTTGCTACAACTACAATATCACAAGAAAACGATCAAAAATAACCAAAAGTTGCTTAAGACTTCGCAATTATTTAGAGTTAAAAGCCTCAAATGTGTTAGCATCTGCTCACACATCAACACCCTCAACTTAAAATAATTGCTTGTCCTCAAGCAACTACATAACACCATACTACAATGCTTAACCAAGAGATACATAAGATACCTATCACAATTGATTATCAAGTTTAGCTCAAAACTCATGCCACTCTCCACGTTCAATCCAATTGTGCATATCCATGAAGATTAACAATGTGACCCAAAGGAATCAAGATATGGCATCAATTCAGCAACAATAACCATGCATGTACCAATATTACACTATCCAAATAAGTTAACAGCTAGCAATGCAACTGATGTGCCCTTACAACAAAGAAGTCCCTCCTCCCTCATGTATGAACTCAAGCATGTCAATGCAGGGACGGTCAAGAGACACTCACTCTCAGAAAAAAATTCCAATCAATGCATGTCAAATACCATATGGTTGCCCTTATTTTCATTACCAAGGTGTCAAAACAGGTAAGTTAGGATCACTATAGGTTTTTTCTTCGGCTTGTAATGTAGGCTAAGGGTTGGTATGATATTCAATGGCATTTAGAGTGATTAAGCCTCCTTGGCACTACCTTAAATTTTGGGGTTCACTTATTAACCTTTTTCTTTTTTTTCTCCTTTTCTTGATCACACATTATTCAGGATGGATGTGGCTTTTCTTTTTCATGCTTTTTCTTTTCTTATTCTTCTTCCATACCACCTAGTTTTTTAATTCTTTTTCACTTATTCTTTTTCTTTTATTCTACCTTTTTTCATACTCAGTTTACATCACGCACCACTATGATAGCCATCCTCAACTTAGGTTGTTTACCTAAGTCTAGGTGCACAGTGTCCAAGGTAGGGCCAAAATAGGTTCATTATGATCTAAATGGGAAGGTGATAGGTGTCATAGAAAGAAATGGTCAATTCAGGCTCAAAATAGGGATCAAGAGATATTATGCATACACGGAAGGTCATTTAGGCAAAAAGTGACTTAAAAATCAAAACGGCCTATGATCCTTTCCTAACCCCTATCTTTCAACCAAGGTAAGACTAACCGGGCAAGTTCTGGATTTAACACACAAAGGAAACTAAGTAGTATCTCACACACACATGGAACAAAGGTGCACCACAAGCTACTACCTATCCGGTTCATGTGATTGTTTAGCAATGGATATCATGTCACTAGTACTAATGCCATAACAAGATACACAGTGGTCACACATAAATGTATATCACACATTATAAAACAAACCAACAGAGAGGTGTTTATCAGTCTAAAAAATCAATAAAAATATGTCAACTGCTCTAGATACTTATTTTTCTCCAGTTAACCACAACATATCACAAAACAAACACAGTACACCTAAACATGCCGGCTCTACTAGGAACAAGACTCCGGGGAAAAGAGGCACGGCAACAAAAACTCCAGGAGGACATCAACACCCACAAGTAGCCCCACCCTCAACTTAATATCATGCATTATTCCCAACACGTCAAATTAAAACAGAAGAGTTAGAAACATACGTGTGGCACCATGGGTGCGAAGATCTGATGTCAATCACATAATATAAATATAAATAACAAATTACCTTGGGTTGCCTCCCAAGAAGTGCCTAGTTTAACATCGC
>NW_025822696.1:225193-347267 GCF_002878395.1 Capsicum annuum | reverse complement strand
TAACGAAAAATTGATTTTGATCACTCTAACAAAAAATCGCTAATGGCTCAAAATATTCAAAAATAATTTAACAAAAAATCAATTTTGATCACTATATTTGAACGAAACATCAGTAATGGATCAAAAAAATTTGAACGAAATAACAGTAATGGTTCAAAAAAAAATTTAGAACAAATTTTTTTCAATCAATGTCAAACAACTAATGAAATTCGTATGAGAAAAAAATATTATGATTAAATACCTTCAATAAAAGTAATGGTTTAATTTGAATTTCGAAAATATTGAACAGAAGAAGTTTCAGTTGAATTTGATTTTGATTTTTTTTTTGGGATGAAAATGATAATATGAAACTGAAATTTGAATTTTGATTTTAGTTGGTGACAAATAACGAAAATCATATTAATTAAGAGATTTTAATGGAAAAGGAATCTCCACATTTAATTCATGGCTAATTATACCTATTTAACTCAAATTATTTGAGTTAAATATGGACAATAAAATGATTTCTATATGTATTTTTATAGCAACAGTTTATTCAAATATAAAATACAAGTTGCTAGTTTAAGTAATTATGAAAGTGTTGCTATGGATTTCATAATTACGATATTAAGTATTCTATTTATGAATTTTACCCTTATAAATTTCAAATTAATAAGTGGTCGTGTCGGGTTTGATCCAATTCACTTATTCTTCCTTTAATTTATATTAATAATTACTTTATTGAACAAAAATAACGTATAATTGAAAGATAAAATATAGTAATATTTACTTTTAAATGCATTAGTCATGTTAGTTACTAAAGAATTTGTATCGCTACACTGTTAACTGATCAACATCCTGTTATTATTGTAAATTTTGTATCGCTACATGATTGACATATTAACATTTAGTATAAATATTAATATTACAAAGACATATTGTAATACAAAATTATATAGTAGATTGGAACGTATAATATAAACTATTCATTTAAACAATCAACACTTACAGAGGAGGAGGAGAAGGAGATAGTGACGAAAAATTTAGTTAGTTCAAAGAGAGATTTAAGAATCAATCGTCTTTTGTCAATTTTACAGTAATAAATATTAGCATAATAATGAAATGATAATTATTTAATGAAAATAGAAATGACAACTTTTTCTATTATAAAGTTTTTTAATAAAAGGCAAAGGTTCAATCAATATTTTAAAGGACATTCATACTTTTAACATAGTTTGAATTTAAATAAATATAGATTACTAGTGTATTCATTATTTTTAAAAATAAAATAAAATTCCACATCTTAATTGTGGGTCTTTGTCTATATTGCTCTTAATATTTATCTCTTTTATAAATGTATCGCTTAATTAATACCAAGCATTCTTATAATTGTGGATGTAAGAGAGCATTGGAGAAAAACGTAGCACTAGTGGATGCTTTTTCGGCTTTTTCCCTAAAATATTAAATATCTGATACAAATTCAGTTCTTTAAAACCACTAATTAATTTTGGACCGGATTACTAGTTACTAGTTTATAGCAAAAGACTTAAACTTAGTATCAATACATATAATGAAAAACTTATTTCCAATATCATTTCACGATGCATTATTCAATCCCACCTGTAATCGTGTCTTTAATGCATAAATTATCGTTACTTGCTGTTTTTATACATGGACCAAACCAAAAATAATTGATGTTATTTTAATTTTGTAATGGTTGTCCAAATACGTTTCATCTGACGATGATGGAATACATACAATATGGAGAAAATATCAAACTAATGTCCCAACGTAAAAAATATTAGTATCTCCTCTTCGTTAGTTATTTTTATCTGACTTTATTTAGTTTGCTTTTTATTTTATTTTTAAAAATTTTAATATTTTGTGTGGCATATTCAATTATAAAATTAAAAGGTATTTTATTATATTATAGTATAGGTATCCGCGCGATGCGCGGAATAATTTTTTAAAAATAAATCATTAAAAATGTTCTCTTATTAGTTTGAAATAATAAATAATTTTTTATTGTATCACATTAATATATTTTAAATTAATATATTGAATATATTTTATAATAAATAATTCATAAAATTACATAGTTCAATTAATTTAGTTGAACTATGTATTCTCCCTTCGCCTCCATCACTCCGTCGCGCCACCCCCACTCGTCTTCAACCCTCTCAACCTCTCCTCCAGATAATTTCATAATCAAATCATATCAAAAAAAAAAAAAAATAATGAATCATATAATTATCAAAAATAAAAATGATCAACAGTTTTCTTTATTACATTGTTCACTATCAAATATTATTCGATTGTTAATATTGACTTTTATTAACTTATCAAATTACTTAATGTAATTATCAAGTAATTTTTTTGTTAATATAAAATTATAAATTTATTTTGCTTAATCATGTACTTTATATTTTTTTTTCAATATAAAATGTATGGATAGTAATTTGTGAATTTCAATTAATTTCTTTACTGAAATTCTTTTATTTAATTTATTCATTATATTCTCAAAGTTAATTCAAAATTCTTATCCCTCACCCCAACCCTTTATATTTGTAAAGAAAATATTATATTTTAATTATTTTCTCCAGAATACATTGAATTATTATTTTTTGTTACATTTCATAGGTAGCTGAATTTTTTTCTTTTACATTTCAAAATATAAGATATTGAATTTAAATTTAGGTCACTTAAGTTCTTATATTCTAATGTTCATTTAATTCATTGTTTTTATTTTGGTAAGAAGAGAATGGATTAATAAAAGAGTTTTACAAAGCAAGGCCTAGTCCGGCGCAAATACATAACAGAAGGGATTGGTAATTCCATTACTTGTTACAGATTGAGAGAGTGATTTTCCCTTAAAATCTTCCCAAAACACTACTCCTACACTAACTGGTGGAGTTACAAAAACATGGAGTCTATCAAAAAGGTCTCGCTCAGAGCCTTGCTTTGCCAGCAAATCTGCTACTCTATTCTGCTTTATGTAAGTGTGGTAGATTGGAGGATTCTCCAAGCTCCCTAGTAAGCACCTGCATTCAATAACAACTGAATCATAGAGTAAGTTACCATGTTGTAGCATTCTTATGATTTTCATTGAATCAATGCAAACTTCTAAGGGTTTAAGATTTTGGTCTAAAGCTAACTTGAGGTCTTCTTTGAGGGCTGAGAGTTCCATGAGGTTATTTGTGGCATGGGTAAAGCTTTTACTAAACCCCATAATCTAATCACCTTTGCAGTTCCTTATGACTCTCCCAATTCCCCCCTTACCAGGGTTTCCAATACAAGAACTATCGGTGTTCAGTTTAAAGAAGTTGGGAAAGGGTGGGTTCCATTTAAGAGTGGTGGTAGTTTTAGGAATTATATTAGTGGCTGATCCTAGGTGATGGTACTCTACAACTTCAGCATGAGGTATGCTGAAGCAGGGTACTGTGCTAGCATTTTGAAAAGTGTTAGCATTCCTCACCTTCCAGAGAGATGACAGTGACAGTGAGAAAGCAAAGTAGTCCAAGAAATATTATTGTCAAAACTAAGGTTGTTCTCTCTTTCCCACGTTGTGGACCAGTTGTTGGGATCAAACATGGAGAAGTGAAGAGGGGTATTGCCTTTATACCTATGGAAGAGATGGTTCCAGAAGGTCGAGGCCAAGTTGCACCCAAAGAAGATATGGTATTGGTCCTCCTGAGTGTCATTACAGTGACACACTGAGTATAACATTGATGCCTCTCTTGTGAAGGGTGATTTAGTGGGGAGGCTATTGTGGTGCATAAACCACATAAAGGTATTGATCTTGTTAGGGACCTTAAGATGCCATATCAAGGAGGAGGTTATATGGGATGTTTGAGGTCCCCTTCTTCTGGTAGCAATGAACTGGTAGGAACTTTTACAGGTGAAAGTGTCATTCCCTCTAAGTCTCCAATGGGGAGTGTCCTGCCTGAGATGGATGCTCTGTATGAAACTATTCTGCATAGTATAAGTGATGCTTGAAGGGATCTCAAAGTGAAGGAGGGTGAAATCTCATATTCTATCTCTCCAAGTATCTTTAACCATAACCTGATTGGGGTAGTCCAGGGTAAGACCCTAGATGATAGAAGAGAGAAGGGGCATCCCAGGTATCCATCTATCCTCCTAAGCATTTACTTTAGTGCCATCCTTTATGGTAAAAAATAAGACATCCTTACAGAGGTTCCAACAGTTGATTATGTTGCACCAAGTCCTAGAACCTTTGTTGTAGTCTTTTCTTGTAGCCCCATACTTAGCTATGAGAGTGTTGGCCCAAAGGAATTCGGATTAGAAATCATTCTCCAACCCAAGCTTCAGTGTAGGGCTTCATTCTTTAATCAGCCCTCTGCATACCTAACCCACCATCTTTCTTAGGAAGGGTGATGGTGTCCCAGTTGAGAAGGTGTATTCTCTTTTTGATGTCAGTGGTGCCCTAGATAAAGTTTCATTGAGTTCTGTTAATTATCTTATGAATGGTCTTAGGAATCTTGATATATTGCATAATGTGATTAGAGATGCTAGCTAGAGAGGACTTTGCTAGAGTAAATCTACCAAACATGTTGAGGAACTTGGTCTTCCATCTAGCCATCTTGTTTTTCAGGTTGTCAATAATGAAGTGGAAGTCCCCCTTGATAGGTTTTTTATGGAAGATTGGGAAACCCAGATATTTGCCAAAGTGACTAGAGGGTTGAATGCCCAGAAGGGTAGAGAGATTCTCCTACTCATGTAGCCCACAGTTTTTGGAGAAGATAACTTTAGACTTAGTAAAATTTATTCTTTGGCCAGAGTGAGAGCTGAAGTTAAGGAGAATTCTACTAATGGTGTGACAATTTTTAGCATCAGGTCTAGAAAAGAGAGTAAGGTCATCAACAAAGAAGAGATGAGAAATGTGTGGGCCTCTCTTAGAAATGGATATAGGAGTCCATTAGAGGGTGTCAACCTCAGAGGTAATCCTCCTAGAAAAGAGTTCCATGTAAAGAATAAAGAGATAGGGGGCATGGGGACCCCCTATCTGATGCCCCTAGTTGGATTAAAAGGAGTGGTCTTCCCCCCATTGACTAGAATGGAAATGGAAGAGGATGAAATGCAGGAAATGATGAGCTTTATTAGATTTGGAGGGAAGTTGAGAAAGAACAGGGCCTGTCTGATAAAAGACCATTCAAGCCTGTCAAAAACTTATTCCAAATTAATTTTTAGGAGCATGTTGAACTTCTTACCCTTCATTTTGGAGAAGTGAGAGACATACTCCTGAACAATGATAACATTATCACAGTCCCTCCTCTTAGCTAAAAAACTGTCCTGAGAGGGACCAATGATATTGGCAAGTAAGGTTTTGATCCTGGTGGTTATAATTTTAGTGATGATTTTATATTGGGCATTGCATAGCCCAATAGGTCTGAAGTTCTTAAGAGCAGTGGCATTCCTACACTTGGGGATGAGACAAAGGTATGTGGAGTTTACTCTGGGGTCTATAGGGAAAGAAATGAAGGTATCCTGGCGGAACTTCACTATGGAAGGACCCAGAGTGTCCCAAAATTTCTGATAGACAAAGGGATGAAGGCCATTAGGCCCAGGAGCTTTATTTATCTTGAAAGAGAAAACAACTCTTTTGACCTTTTCAAAGGAAGGGGTGGCTTGAAGGAGGTCATGATTGGAAGAGCTGATGGATCCCAAGGTAGAGGGATTTTGTTGGGTAGTGAGGTAGCCCAAGGTGTGTTCATAAGTATAGAGGTTTGTATAGAAGGTAGAGATAATAGTGGAAATATCCTTCTGATGGTAGTGCCAAGTGCCACTATCATCCATGATGGAGTTGATCCTATTTCTTCTCCTTCTGTTAAGAGTGGAAGTATGAAAGAATCTAGTGTTCGAGTCTCTCTCAAGTAGCCAAGAGATCCTGGACTTGAACTTCCAGAATTTATTATCCAAGTCGAAGAGGTGATTGAATTCCTTCAGCAAGGTGTGTTCAAATCCATGAAGGAAGGGGCTAGTAGGGTAATTAGCAGACTTCTGGATACCAGCTAGCCTTGTAAGCAAGTGCTTCTCTTTCCTGAAAATGTTTCCAAAAGTGTGTCTATTCCAGTCCCTAGCCTTGTCCTCAGAACCTGAGATGGCTGTGGTGACACAGGGATAATTAAAGAAGGCTTTCCTGATCAGGTTTAGCAAGTCCTGGTGTGTGAGCCATATAGATTCTACCCTAAAGGGATTTATCTGATTGACAGAAGGATAACCTAAGTTAAGAAGAAGATGGGAGGTTCTAGGAATATGAGTGATAGAGGCCTCCGGATATAAATGAATCCAAAGGTCACTTGCAAAGCATCTGTCAAGCCTATCTAGAATAAGGCTCTGTCTATTTCTATATCTCATGTTGGACCAAGTATATTTACTACCCCAAAAACCAAGGTCAATAAGCTGACATTGGTTTAGGTAGTTCATAAACATGTTAGTTCTATTAAGGTTAACACTAGATCCTCCAAATTTTTCAGAGGCTCTCAGCACCTCATTGAAATCCTCTCTAACTAACCAGATCTTACCCTTAGGGGTAATATAGGTGTCAGAAAAGGAGGAGAGCTGGTCCTAAAGACTAAGCCTAGAGCTAAAATCAGTGCTAGCATAAATAATACTGATAAACTAATAAGAAGGAGGAAATCTAACCTTGACTTTGGCATGAATGGCTTGAGAGAAAATAGAAACAGTGGTGATAAAGATAGAGTCCTCTCTCCATATGATGACTAGGCCACCTGAATTTCCATTAGCCTCAAACTGGATAAGGTGGTGGTAGCCTAGCTCTTCATAGAAGTCTTGGTGATCAGTCATCTTAGTTTCCAGCAATGCTAAGATGGATGGCTGGTGTATATTGACCATAGCTTTGCAGTGCTTTCTGAATTCAGCATTCTTAGCCTCCCTAGCATTCCATACTATGCAGTTCTTCATTTTTGAGTGGAGGGGATGTGGTGGCTCTGGTACTGTCACCTTTTCCTTCCCCTTGGTATTGGAGGTGAGTGCTAATTAGGAGGATCTCTTTTCTCATAAGGTTCACTGTATTTACTCTTAGACCTAGTCCTTCCAACCCTAGTGGAATCAGGATGATCACAATCTCTTGAACTGGCTCTATGAACTCTAGAGTTAGAGGTTCTACCATGTTAAGGATCTCTGATATTGGGTCTCTGAGATTGGATAGGAACCATTTCCTTGTTGCCGGCTCTCATTTCTTCCAAGGTATTTAATCTCTCTACTTTTTCCAGTGTGAGGTAAGGGGATGATGTGATCGAGGAGAGAGGTTTTGACTGGGTTAGAGAAACTGGGAGCTCCCTAGAGGGAGGTACAAAAGATGGTCCCATAATGCTCCTTGCAGAATCTTAAGGAGGAAAGAAAAGGAGGCTAAGGATCAGATTGTTCATGATGCTGACTAAGTATTCCGTGGTCAGTTTCTCCTGGGAGGAAGAGTTGATCACGTGAAAGAGAGTACCCATCCAGATGTTGGACCCATATGTTTGGAGTCCATGGTTCAGGCTCACCATTGTCAATTATGCTAGGTACTGGGGGTCCTGAATGAGGATGGTGAACTATATCCCCTCCCATTCAAGGTGTAAGGGTACAATTTAGTTGGATAAACAAACCTTCATCCATGATGTTGGCTAATGGTTCAAGGAGAGAAGAGTTATTGCAATGGTAATTTGGTTGGAGCTTGAGGAGTCCATGGTTGATTTCTTGAGTTGAGTCAGCCATACTCTCCTCAGGGTATATACGGAGGGAGGAGGTGGGGGGGGGGGGGGGGGGGGGGGAGGAGCTGGGGGGTTTTCCCATGGGAAATACCACCAGCATTTAATGCACTGTCCATTCCCTAGATATCCTCCATCATATCACTGCGGGAAGCGTAAAGGTCTCCCGCCGCTAGGACTTTAGGCTCATCATTGCCTAAGTCCATGTGGCTATGAGGGACCCCATAAGTTGGAGCTTCACTCTTTTTAATTCCCATAAGTGTGGGGGGAGAATTTAAGTTAACAAAAGGGGAATGTAAAGAAGTGGGTTCGAGTTTATTAGAGATCCCCTGGGCCTTAAGTATAGGCCCATGACTGAAAGAGTAGTTGGGCGTCTAACCCAAGAGTTTTTTAGGCCCTCAACGGCATTAGGTGTGTAGGCCTGAATCTTTTTGGGCCTTTTTCCTGCATTGGTGGGCCTTGAGGTTTTCTTTTTGGGCCAGTCCAACATTGGGGGTTTTCTTTGGGTGAGGCTTGGAGGTCTCTCCCTTTGTCGTGCCCGGTAGGTTAGGGTTTAGGAACTTACCTGTGGTAGTGTCGAAGGTTTTGACCTTGACGATGAGATCTCCCTTTGCGTATTATTGTTGTTTTTTGTCTCCGATTGTTTCTTCTTGGCAAATGAAATCATTTGCCATTCTGAACGTTCCGCCAACAAAGATTTATCCTCCGAAGTGGAGGTGATGGCCGTCAATAATGTTGCTTTACATGCATTATCTTCCTTGTTTGGATTTAGTGGGTATGAACATACATTAGATGTGTGGCCAAAACGGCCGAAGTTCTTACACAGGAGGCCCTCTCCTTCGTAAAAGAGAGGTTGGTTATGGTGGTTGATAGAGATCGAGGCTATCACTGGGATATCTAGGGGGATCTAAACGCAGATTTGAGCGTATCTTCCCTGTAGGCCACAGATGTGCAAGCATCTACCTTCAACAGAGTCCTAATCTTTGTGCCGATTCGATGGAGGATTGAGGCATCGTATAACTTCGTGAGAAAGTGAGGGAGTCTGATCCATATGGCCGTTGAATCCACTTTAGTGTGGTTAGGGACGAAGTTGGGTTCCCATGGATTTACAGATATGAAACTACCGGTAATGAACTAAGGTCTCCCATGGAAAATTGAAGCTTGGCTTTACGGTTTCGAAAGTTTTATAGTGAAGAAACCCAAACCTAGATCTATGAGGCATAAAGGTTCTGTTAGCTTCCATAGGTCATCCAATTTTTTTTCCAGATATTAGCGATTGAAATTCCCTTTGATGGGTTTGATAATGATGGAATAGATCCAAGGCACATATAGCCTAATTTTATCTTCCTTCGATAATAGGATTTTCCTTTCATCTGATCTTGAGACTTCATTCCTGGTTGGAACCGAAGTTCCCAAAGGGATTTTTTGTGAGATGATTTTCCCAGCTACAATTTCTTTGTAAGATGGTAGAGGTTCCGCCATAAGTATCTCTTTAGAAGAATTTACTATTGGAGGATTTGGTAGGAGAGGAGGGATTAAGGTGACATCCATGGCTGGGTTGGGGTGATGGTGGAAGAGGAGTTTAGAGAGAGGGAGGTCGTTCTTCTCTATTCTCGTCGTCTCTTCGTTTTAATGTTTAAAGTATGTCTTTTTTCAGAACTGATTCATTGTTTATTGATGCTTTACACGACATACAAAATATAAAATTTTACTTGTTATGATTTTAAAAAGGAAAAATGGTTCGCTGGACCCTTGTACTATGTCCGTTTTGTAATATGGACACTTCTAGTTAAATGTTTGTCATCTGGACCCTTGAACCCATTAAAAAGTAACATTTTAAAAACTTTTTTGGTGATTATAACACATTCGCCCCATGTCAGCTTCCACGTCTGCCACGTCAGCTTCCATGTCATTTTTAGGTATGACACCCCATGAACACAAAACACATAAAGATTGCATTTTTATTCAAGAATGGTGAATTTGGACTCAAAATGCCAAGAATTGTCAAAATCAATTACAACATTTTCTTCATCAGTCAAAAAAAAAATTATCAAAAAAATGAAAAAATACTTTGACCCACCATGAACATAAAATTCTACATCAATCGGATAATTCTCCCATCTCCAGCGCCCCTTTTGGACATATTAGAAATTGTACAGATAATTCACCAACATTAATGGCTTTTCATCATCATCTAATGGTTCATCTTCATTATCATTTTCATTGAATTCTAATGGATTTTACGAGTTGAATTTTTTTAAGAGAAGTAGTAGTGCAACTACAGAGATTTGAAGGGTTAATTAAGGCAGCTATTACTCATTGTAAGTGTTAAAAGAGACATTGAGAAATGGATCTTCCCCGTCTCTCTTCTCTTATCCATAAACCCTACCAAAATCTCCAAAAAAAGAGCCGAAACTCTTTCAAACAATCTATTAACAAAGCAGAATGCGAAATAAGCAACGATGACTTCTTCTTCTTCTTCTCCGTCACCATTCTCTATCTCCTCCTCAGATTTCCCAGCACTTCATCAATCAATCTTCATTTCAGGTAAATCAATCTGTCACTTCTTTAACTATCAACTCATGTGCATCTCACATGCTTTCTTATCAACCATCTACCTTTCGTAATTTCTCCATATCCGACGTTATGAGAGGTAAAGGGTATGAAGTGTCGAGGGGTACATTTAATTGGGTTATTGAGAGATTTAAGAAGGAAGAGATGAGTGGCGATGTGAAGAAGCTAAAAGAGTTGTATGGTTCTTCTGAGTTAGTTGAGAATTCGAGCGAGAATGTTTGTTCTAGGGTTTGCAAATTGATTTATGGAAATAAGTGAGGAGACAATGGGGAGACGATTGTGGGAGTTTTGGGGGCTACAATGGTGGTTTCTGGGGGCGGAGGTGGAAGGGGAAGGGACTTTAATTTTTTAAAATATATTTAAATTAGAAAAGCAATGGGGAGGAGATTTTTTTTATTTTTTAAAATTATTTTAATATAAAATTAATCAAAAAATACCCTCACTCGCACCCTAG
Source organism: Capsicum annuum (assembly GCF_002878395.1). Classification (NCBI taxonomy): domain Eukaryota; kingdom Viridiplantae; phylum Streptophyta; class Magnoliopsida; order Solanales; family Solanaceae; genus Capsicum; species Capsicum annuum. The sequence continues at coordinate 336,530 of NW_025822696.1, read as the reverse complement.
GCGAGTGCCTGCACACACTTTGTCCTAGTCAGCCATTTTAATGTCACATAGGTCTGGTCAACGGTTAAAGGGTTTAAAATATTGCTTTTTAATGGGTTCAAGGATCCAGATAACAAATATGTAAGTAGGAGTATCCACATTACAAAACGAACATAGTACAAGGGTCCACCGAACCATTTTGCTTTTAAAAAATACGTTCTCATTTAACATATTAATTGTATTATACTACCACTACACATACTAAGTACTACTTCTAATAAACATATATACTATATACTACAACTACTGCTACTATTTATGATTAGTAGTAGTATTATGTTCTTATATTTCATTTAATATTTTAATAAATTACATTTAGATATATATTTTAATACAAATAATAATTAAATGTATCCATAATTTGTTTAACAAACTATAAGTTAACTTTGAAAAGATATTGTATCTCCAATTCAAATAAAGAAAATGAATAAATATCATTAAGAATCCAATTAGAACGCTTTAGTATGATAGCTAACTATTTGTAATATGTAATTTCATATATTTTGAATTTACCTTTAATGGTGTTTTAAACCAAATAACGTTCTTAACTTTGAATATTCGACTTCCTCTCCTCCTCTACTCATCTCAATTGAATATTTTAAATACTTTTTTCTACTTATCAATATTTTTTCTTGATTATTTTTAATATTATATAATGTTCTTCTCTTTTAATATATATTATGGACTTACATATACTTATAGAAATTTTCAAACATATTAAATGTTAGAAAGATAAAATAAGTGATCACAATAATATTTTAATTCAAATGATTTCTTTGTATAAGTAATTTTGACAATATTATTAATATGTAATTTCATATATTTTTATTTTATCTTTAATCTAGTTTTAAACCAAATAACTTTCTTAACTTGAATATTCGACTTCCTTTCCTCCCCTACTCATCTCAATTGAATATTTTAAATACCTTCTCTACTTATCAATATTTTTTTTGCTTATTTTTAATATTATATAATGTTCTTCTCTTTTAATATATATTATGGACTTACATATACTTATAGAACTTTTCAAGCATATTAAATGTTAGAAAAATAAAATAAGTGATCACCATAATATTTTAATTTGAATGATTTCTTTGTATAAGTAATTTTGACAATATTATTAATAATCCAAAATTTTATTTACATATTTGATAATGAAATAAAATAAAAAACTATTTACGCCCCCCTCCCCCAATTCTTCCCCCCCCCCCCCCCCCGCGCAGCTGAAAACTCACCCAAAAGAAAAAAAAATCAAAATCAAGTATTTTCTATTCTTTTTAAATTTTTAAATTTAAATTCAAATATTTCTAATCTTTTAAATTCAAATGCTATCACAAAATTATTAAAAGAAGATTAATTTATTATTCTCTTTATTCTTATTTTTCTTAAAAATATGCATATTTATATTATAAGTTATATAATTGAATTGAGATAAATATTTAAGATAAGTGATGATGATAATAATAAAATAGTAGTAGTAATAGTAGTAGTAGTAGTTGTTGTTCTACCGTTATTACTACCACTGCTACTACTAAAACTATCACTACTCTAGCATATTTTTTAATTAACTTATTTTTAGGCTACACTTTATAAGTAATTAAGTCTTCTTATCTTTATTTCAAAATATAAAATACTAAATTTAAATTTAAGTTAATTAAATTTTATATTATAATGCTCATGTGACTTGTTGTTTATCGAGATTTTAGTTGTATGATTTTAAAAAATATAAACGACAAATAAAATTAGTAAATATTTTTTATATATAAATATAAATTTGCAAATATACTCATGAAAAGAATAAATCAATTGTAATATTTAAATGCATATACATCTTTTTTATAACGTTCTTAAAGTAAAGTGGATACATAAATGTGATAGAGAAATATACTATATTTGAACACATAAAATATTTGCATTCATTCTTTACACAAATAATCTGATAAATTTTCTTTGTATATTTCAACTCTCAATTGTACTTGCTGATTTCTCAAATATTTATTTTGCATTTTGGAGAGATTTACATGCATAATATTTGTGAAAATTTCAGCTCCCTTGGATATACAAAAGATAAATATGGTGTTAATTCAAAAAATAGTAAAGTTACTATAAAATTAAATCAAGTATGAAAACATACCTTTCTAATCTATTCAAAGAAATCTGATAAGCATTACCTATAATTTTTTTTAATCCATGGTAGATAGATTTGTTTCAAAAAATAAAATGTTAATCATAAATAATAATACAATAATTCAAATCTAAATTAACCATGAAAAATATATATTGATAATTAATCAAACAAATATGATGAGATTACCTGTAATCTTTTTAATCATGTTAGATATATTTGTGACAAAAATTAGATATAATGTTAATCATAAATCACAATAAAAAAATTTAAAAGCTAAGTTAAACATCAACATACTTTGATAGTTATTCAAAGATAATTTTAACAACAATAATAAAAATAATCTTGTGAATAAAATGATCATATAAATTTTTTTGAGATAAATACAATCTAAATATGAAAATAATTGTATATGATAAAAAAAGAAGAAGAAAAGAAGAAAGCTTAAATGATACTATATGTATTGAAGGGGATATATAGGAGGTTACAGATTTGGATATTCATGTCAACCAAAATTTCAGTCAAATTCAAAATTTAAATATATCACTTATCAATTTGTTAGAAAAAATAAGGTTCTGACTTATCATTATCTAATAGTATAGAATTTCAAATTTTTTAAAAATAGAAAATCATCTGAGAAGTTACATTCAAACTTGAAAAATACATAATTAGTATTTTATTAGGAACTCAAACTCATTTAACTGATTTAAACAAAAAAAAAAGACGCTCAAACTTGTTCTCATATTTAATTATTTGTTTTAAAAATTCTTAATAGTGCTTCTACAGTGTTTTAACGTGTTTTTAATAGTGTTTTAATTATTATTATTATTATTATTATTATTATTATTATTTCCACTTTCCAATTTGATTTAATTGTTTAATTTTCTTTTTATCTTTTGGACTGATCACCTTAGACTCAATTTAGTAATAGGTTTGGATTTTTGGACTTTTTAAATAAAAAGTCCTAGAGCCCACCTTTAATTTTTTTAAAAATTATTATTATTATTATTATTATTATTATTATTATTATTATTATTATTATTATTATTATTATTATTATTATTATTATTATCCTACTTTTACATACTACGTACTAACACGACTGCTCCTACCACTATACTACTAATTATTATTATTATTTTAATAATATTTTTATTTTTCATTAAGATGTAATTGAACTATATTTAAATATTTTTTTTTCATAATTTATAGAATTTAAATTTAAAAAGAGATAAGTTTGAAATAGTAAAAGTCTATTAGAAATCTTTAAGCATAGGTTTCTATTTTTAATATAATAATTTTTTTTAAAAGAACGATAATATTTTTTTTAAAGAAGAATAATATATTTCAAATTCAATTTTAGAGCTTAGTTAGGCCTCCTTTTTCCCTCTTTTATTTTCAAATTCAAATTTTTAAGTAATATTCTTTATTACAAATTTTTTATTACAACACTTAATAGTTTTGTCCTAAAAATTGCCACGTGGCTTAACAATAGCTTACCACGTGGCTTCCTCTTGTGCTTCGTCCTCTGCTATATAATATATATAGATTTTTAATGTAATATAACAAGATATATTCTTGATTGTTAAAATGTGTGGTGGTTGTGTGTGGGGGGGGGGGTTGTAAGATAATAGTGAGAAATAGTTTTCTATATTGGGAAAGTGGGTTGTCCTGCTTCCAATTCTTGACAACCTCTTTTGATTGATAATACATACAAGTATGAATGACTCCATTTATTTTAATTATTTGTACCAATTGAATTTCAATACCATTAAATGTTGTAGTGGGGTGGTAATTACTTCTACATTTTTAATTAAAGGATTTCAGTTCAAACACTCTGTATAGAGCTGCTTTGGATAGAGAGCATTTTACCCCTCATTGAGGGACATTTTGACGTGAATTCAGATTAGTCGAACTTCAACACGAGCACGGAATACTGAGTGAGAAATAGGAATAAAATTAATAATTAATTTTATTTAAATTTAAATAAAATTGAATGCATTTAAGAGATGTATCTCTTCTAAAAAGGTGGTAGTATCTTTTTAAAAGAAAGTCATTCTCACGTCTCAACACGTTTTTATCTTATTTTTTTTTTCAAGTTTATTATTAATTTTCTAACTGGGGTGTTTGTCCTGGTTGAGATTTGTGTGATTGCCAATGTTAAGTAAACTCTTCATTCCAAATCCAACCAACATCAACGTCACATTGAAGAACAAAAAATAATTTTGATCACCATCACTTAAATTCTAGCAAGTACGTACACTTTGTTGAATGGACTATTTGTTAAATTCAATGTCTGGAAGTTTTCTCATAATAACTGATGCAAACGTCTTAATCCTGCAAGTTCCAGGAACTTCTATATCCATATCTAATAGGAGGCTTAATGAGCACCAAAAACACACAGAATTCAGAATTTAAACTTAGAGGTTTTTGCTTTTTATATATGTGTCGAGTTTCTTTTTTGCGCTTTCTATCACACATAATTACATATATATCCATTGCGTCTAGTTTAGATTGCCCATTACAGTGCAATTTACCCTTTCTCTCTACGTGTATTGGTTTGTTGAGTTTCTTTTAGGAGAGTGGTAAAATAGTTGAAACTATGTAAATGACTGAATTGCACGTTGCAACCATTAGTCTCTCGAGAAAATTGAAGGAAAGGTGTCAAACAAGTTTGCTTTTAAATATTGGTAACCTTTGATCAACTTTAAGGGTCAAAGACACTTAAGAATTTGACTAAGTTAATTGGGGATTCAATTAATATTTTTAAAACTTTTTAATCTTTTTAAAAATACAAATTAATCCACAATAATATTTTTAATAAAATAAGTTTTTCAAAAATCAAAACTCCCCTTTCTCTGCTCTCAAACGTTTCGACTCTCTTTCTCTCTCTCAAACGTCTCCCAATAGCTGTTGCTGATCATCGACAACAGATCGATGCAATATTCAATCTCCGGAGACTTTCAATCTCTAGCGACAATAGTTTGAGTTCTTCATTGTTCTTTTCAACTTTCGACAGTCAATTTTCTCCACAATAGATTGACTTGACAACATTCTTCGGTGACTTTCAATCTCCAACGACAACAACTTTGAGTTTTTCATTGTTCCTTTTTCGACTTTCACAGATAAAAAATTAGAGTTTTTTAGCTATGAAGAAAAAGAAGAACTTGAGTTAACTTCTTTTCTAGTATGGGTTAATAAGTTTAATATGTGTTGCTTAAAAATGAAATGAAGACTCAAGCAAATTCAAATTTATGGTATTTCTTCTCTTAATATGATTGATGTAAATATGGTATCTTTTCGGAGTGAACTATGATTTTTTGTTGTTATTGTAGTTCTTGTTCTCGAACATTATTGTAAAAATAGTGAAACTTGAACTTCAATTTTTTTAGACATCTGTTATGACCAAATCTAACAACTGTTGTTTTTCTTTGGTTTAAGTGAACACTTACTTAAACAATTGTTGATTTGCTGGTGTTTGTTGTATTTTTTTGGAGTTTTTTTGTTGGTTGTATTTATTGGTGTTGTTGGGTATGTGTTGGTGGTGTTGTATTTATAAATATTTCTGGTGTTGGAATTGAATGTTGGAATTTTTGTTTGTGTTGTTATAATAGTAAATGTTGGTAAATATTGACGTTGTTGGTGTAAGATGGGCATATCGTATTGAATTTGAGCAGAATCATTGATTTTTAATTCTCTCTTTGAAAAAACCCAAATAAAATTAATGGCAATGACGACGAATACCACCGGTGGGTCTTTCCCATCGGAGGAATACCCACCTCTTCCATATCAAACTAAACCTTTAGAGCCTCCCATAATAACAAACACCCATAATACCAATGTACAACAAAATCTCTATGGGAATGTAGTGAAGCCGAAGCCTCAAATAAACCCAACAACTGGAGTCCCTCCAAACCCAGTGGTTATGCTTCATGAAGAACCAAATATCACATGGAAGTCATCAGAAGTCAAATCTCTTATTGTGAAGGAAAATATTCAATATGTAATTGTAGGGAAATTTTCATATGATAAGCTTGATATAAGTACTTTAAGGAAGAATATCCTGAAGTGAAGATAGAAGTGGACCTGATGGCACCACTTCCACAAAGAATTAGAATTAATGAAGAGGATGATGAAACAAGAGACATCAAATCAAAGTGGATTGAGATACAATATGATTATATGCCAAACAACTGTTAGGAATGTTGTCTTTAAGGGCATGATGAGCATAACTGTTGGGCATTGTATCTAGAACTTTTTGAAGATAAGAAGGAAAAAGAGGAAAAAGAGAAAAAAGAAAAGAAAACTAAAGAAGGGAATGGAGAAAAGTTAATTTATAGGAGGAATGCAGATGGAAGAAGAATTCAGCAAAGCCAAGAACGAATGACCAAGAAGAATAAATATAGAAAAGATAAATATGGACATATTGAAGAAGAGATTGAATTTAAGGATAAAAATCCTTTCAATGCTCTTACAGATGAGGATGAAGGAAATATGATACAATAAAAGTCAAAGGTAACTCCAAAGATGCAGACTAAGAAATGGGTAAATAAAGTTTTTGGAAGAATGAATGACAAAGGAAATAAGGAAGGTAACATAAGCCTAGATGTAAGTCAAACAACAAAAAAGGAAAAGGCTAAAACAGAACAAAAATAAAAACAACAAGAATAACAAAAGGACAGAGAGAGAAAAAGGAGAAGAAAGATAAGGTGCCTAGTATATCAATTTGGAGGAGGATCAAAATGATTAAATCAATGAAGGAGCTATAGTGATTCATAAGGATAGTGTGAATGAAGTGCTACCTTTAGCAATAAGAGATGAGGATAGTTTGGATAAAAGAAGATATGAAGGATTAGATAGAACATATCTCAAGGGAAGGGGACTTATCTCCTAAGCAATTTGACAGACTCAGGGGACAATATTCTAAAAACAAAAAAAAGGAGAGGGAGATATGACTGTGGAACAAGCAAATTCTAGACAGTCAAAGAGAACCATCACAAAACCAATTGAATATCAATGAAGGCCCCGATTTAAAATATTTGATCTATGAATACTTAGAAAATGTTCACTAGATTGATTAATATGCAGAAAAGGTATCAATTTTATTTTATTGGACTGATGGAACCATTTCAATAAAGACAAAATATAGAAGGCTATAGGAGGTAGCTAGGTCTCAAATATGCAGTACTGATGCTAATGGTAAAATTTGGGCCTCTGTAGATATATGTTGGATGGTGAGATAAAGAGAGATGATGATCAACAACTTACTTTAAAGCTTTTTAAAGAGGAGCAATAGATAGATATCATCATTACTTTGGTCTATACAAAGTGTACTTAGGTGGAAAGACTTAAATTGTGGGAGTCTTTGTATGATATTTCTCAAAATATTAGTTGTCCTTAGCTAGTAGGGGGATTTCAATGTGATCTTTAATAAAGAGGAAAAACTAGGAGGACTTCCAATGACAGAAGTAGAAGTGAGTGACTTTAATCAATGTGTGAGCATGTGCAGCTTGGATGACAAAGGTTTCAAAGGTAGTAAGTTCACATAGTGGAATGGGAGAACGGGTGATGATTGTATATTAAAGAGGATAGACAAGGTGATGTGCAAGGACAAGTTACTTGAAATTGAACATTTGATAAGAAGTGGATCTGATCATGCGCCTTTGCTTATATCTTTTAGCACAAGTTGAGAAGATCACTAAAAGTTTTAAATTCTTACACTTTTGGCTAAAAGAGGATTCTTTTATGGAGGTGATTAGGGAGCACTGAAACAAGATTTTGCAACGAATCCATTTAGCATTTTCCATCATAAGCTAAAGAACCTAAAGAAGACCTTAAGTCAATAGAGCAAGGAGAAATTTGGAAATATTTTTCAAGAGATTGTGACACTGGATGAGGTAATAAAAGTAATAGAGATGCAATTTGAAGAGTATCTTTCTACTCTACATAGGGTAAAATTACATGAAGCACAAGATAAATTGACCAAATACTTGCATAGAGAAGAAGAGTTTTAGAGGCAGAAGGCAAGCATTGATTGGTTCAGAGATGGAGAAAGAAATACAAAGTTCTTTTATTTAATTATAAAATGGAGGAGAAATAGATTAAGGCTAAATAGAATTCAAAATGTAGATGGGGAGTGGCTGGAAAATCAGGAAGATATTGTTGATGAGGCTATTAAATTCTTTAGGAATAAATTCAAAAAACAAGAAGGATAGGTAGATATGGATATTTTAGATAAGCTCCCTAATATCATCACTGAAGAAGAGAATAATCTCATGCACGATATGCCTAATAAAATAAAAGTTCATCAAACAATTATGGATCTTAACAGAAATAGTGCAGGGGGACTTGATGGGATAACTGGAGCACCAATATGCATGGGAGATTATAGGATACAATATGTATGCAATGGTGAGAGATTTCTTTAATGGAGCTGACCTTTCAAGATACATTACTCGTACTAATCTGGTCCTTATTCCAAAGAAAACTATAGTGAATACTTTCTTTGATTTGAGACCTATTTCACTTAGTAACTTTGTGAATAAGATCTTTTCAAGAATTATTCATGAAATAATGAAGGTGTTTTTACCAAGAATTATTTCAAAAAGCAGACAGGTTTTGTCCTAAGGAGGAGCATTACAAAGAATGTATTATTGGTGCAAAAAATTGTCATTGAAATCAGGAAGAGAGATAAACCTCCTAATCTGGTCATAAAGCTAGATATGATGAAAGCATATGATAGAGTATAATGGACTTTCTTATTAAAGGTATTGAGGAAAATTGGTAGTAAAAAAATGATTGATATGGTGTATAGACTAGTGGAGAATAACCGATACTCTATTCTTTCTAATGGTCAGCCTAAGGGATTGTTGAAATCAACTAGAGGTTTAAAGCAGGGTGATCCACTCTCACCTACTCTGTTTATATTAACTGCTGAAGTGATTTCAAGAGCTCTAAATGCATTAATGAAGAAGAAAGATTTCAAGAGATTTGGAATGCCTAGAGGAAGTCCAAGAATTAATCATCTGGCTTTTGTTGATGACATAATAATCTTGTGTAAGGTAGATACTAGGACCATGCAATTAATTTCTAGTACTTTAGAAAAGTATGAGCAAGCATCAGGTCAGAAGATTAATAAGGACAAAAGTTCTATCTATATGCATCATAAAGTATCTGGGGGAGATGTAGTTATTGCAGAAATTGCAACAGGAATTTTGAGGAAGGAATTTCCATTTACTTATCTTGGATGTCCAATTTTTTATAGAAGAAAGCACAAAAATTATTATCAGCAGCTGATGTAGAAGATTAGCTCAAAATTATAGGCTTGGAAAGGAAAATTATTATCCTATGGAGGTAGGGAAATTTTGATTAAACATGTTCTAAAGAGTATTCCTGTACATTGTTTATCAGTAATGAATCCTCCTTTAAATATTCTAAATCAGATTCAGAAGATTATGGAACAATTCTTTTGGAGTAGTTACATAGGAGGAAGAGGTAGACATTAGATAAAATGGAAAAATTTATGCCTGCCAGTAGAGGGCGGGGGTCTAGGTTTCATACTTATGCATGATATATCTCTTTCTTTGTTCTGTAAATTATGGTGGAACTTTTGAAAAAAATAAATCTTTATGGAGGGAGTTTATGGAGAATAAATATTTCAAGAAGAATCATTGTAATCTAGTAATGTGGAGGATTGGAGGGGGTTCACAGGTATGGAAAAAAATGCTCTAAGCCAAAGATCATATTGAGCATCAGATAGGGTAGAATGCTAGAAAAGAAAAAGTGTCAGTTTAGCATGATAATTGGACTTGATTAGGTGATTTATAGACCATTACAGGAGATGATTTTGAGTGGGATGATTCATATAAATTGCTGAAAGAGTTAACAAAAGAGAATGAATGGGATTCTCAACTGTTGTGGAAAATTTTACCACAAGAGATTGCAGATCATATTATTAGTAATATCAAACCTCTAATAGAGGAAAGATTAACTGATAAACTGTAATACCCCATAATATTCTAAGCTCAATTCATCTCTTAGTTTCATGCTTAAGGGGTTCAAGGCTTACAAATTTCACAAAGTGTTGAGGACTTAGTCATTTTCAAGACCCCTAAACTTTGAGGATTTTTAGTTTAGCCTTTCAAAACCCAAAATATTGGTTTTAAGTTGAGTCATGGTTAGGGAGATTAAAAGTGTGTCTCGAGTTTGTTTTGGGATTTTTGAATAAGGTTCGGGCCATGTTTGGATAGCCAAATCAGTGAGGCATTACAATTTTTCCATGAGGCATTGCTCTCTCTTATAGTGAGGAGCTTTGCGATGCATTGCTCTCTCCACTGGAGTAAGCTATGCAACACGTTTCTTTCACCCATACAGTGTTATTGTTTAAGTGCCTAAGGGGGTATTTGGGTCAGTTTACCTCATCCTATTTCATCCATAACACGATTGGGGCTTCCAAAAGGGCATTATTTGCCTCTTTCACTCCAAATTGCTCTCAAGAAACCCCCCTTCTTCCCCAAGAACAAATTCAAGCTTTATTCCCAAGAAATCAAGAGTTCAGTCTTCCAATCCAAGAAATCTTCAAGAATTTAGTTATTAAGGTATGTGGGATGTTCGTCCATGGGTCCCTTTCATCCATGGAGCCTGAAACCCTCGTTGGTTTAATTGAAGAGTTTATACATGTTTAAGATGAAATAAATCCATGACTCTCTTGTTAATTAAATTACAAGTTATGTTTAGAAGTGTTTTCAAATGGAATGAATAATATTATGTTTGAAGTGTCGCGATCCCCATGTCATGATTAATTGATTTCAGTATAAATCCCTAAATTATGAATTTAGCCATGTAATTAATCTATTTTCTCATATTTAAGAACATTCGCATGTTCAAGTCTATAATCCCCACATGTTTGATGAAATATCTATGTTTTGGGTATTTGAACCATGATTACATACTTTAGTATTTCAAGTTTGATATTGTATTTTATTTTCAATCATTTAGTGCTGGGAGTTATGAACACCCGATGCCTACGTGTTTTACATGATTTTAGATCTTTCAAGTAATGATTTTAGTTAAACCATGAATGTTACTATTTACTTAGTTGTTATGGTCATGATGAGCAATGTCAGTTGTTATGTTTAGTGAATTCAGTTTAGTTCAGTAACAGTGTCAGTTTAGTTGAGAGTAGGATTTAGCACCGAGCGAACCCAGGGATGAGGGATCACCTGCCAGTGGAGGATGTGACCTTTAGTAGTAGTCCCTAAGTTCTAGAAATACATAGCCAATGTAGGTTTAAGATGTCTTCCTGTCAGATGAGGGTTGACATATATCTCATGAGAGCACCTGCCAGTAGAGGGTGAATCCTTAGTTTTTTAGGACACCAGTTTAGTGAATCCACACAGCCAGTGTTAGTACCCGTGGCACGGTACTGACACCCTTCCAACTGGGGTTATAGGTTGGACCCCGATTATCTCAGATTGGGGCATATCGGTTACATAATACCCCTCACAGTCTCAGTATAGTAATCAGTGTATTTCAATTTAGGTTTGCTTGGCCAAGTGTACAGATTTTCAATTATTCACTTATATAACTTTCAGTATTTCAGATTACAAAATATCTCAGAAGCATATTTATACTTGGTCTGGTATTTTTAGATATTACTTGTTCATGCATTTATGCTTAGTTACTTTATGCATATCAGGTAATCCTTATCTCATATACCAGTACATTCAAAGTACTGACCACATACTTTTCTTTGCACTATGTTGTCTTATAACATAGGTTCAGACGTATAGTTTCCCTATCGCTCGTAGATAGTTAAGCATTACTCAGAAGCAATAGTGGTAAGTTCTCATCCATCGAGGACATGATTTGCTTTTTTTAGTTGCTTTAATATTTTCATATGTTCAGTTAGTTGGAGTTAGTTAGGGGTTTGTCCCATCAAGACGTCATGATGTTTAGAGGCTTTCAGACAATTAGTTAGATAGTCAGTCAGTTATTTTAGTATTATTAGTTGTTATTAGATATTTCTGACATGTTTTGATTCGTATTTCAGTATCTAGTTTTACAGTATCTTATCAGGTTACCTTCCACACATGTGATGTATTACTATTTGTTCAGTGCTCACAGCAGGTACCAGCTCATGGGTTGGCTTGTGGTCACTTGTAGTCGTAAGAACCATTGTTTCTACTATGGGGTAGACTCAGGTCATGACAAAACTTAGTATCAAAGCCTAAGGTTTTAAGTGTCCCAAGGAGTCTGAAAGCCGCATTGAGTAGAGTCTCTTGCATATGGACAAGAAGCTATGAAACATTTTAGGAAAATTTCCCTTCCTTCAATGTTCCCGTCATGCTAAAGAGTGTGAGATATATTTAAACTCTCTTTATAACTCATCCTTAGTTCCGTTTATGGCAAATGCCTCCCAGAAAAAACAATGGAAGAAGGAATGAGGATCAGCCCGCACCACCACTTGTTCAGAAAGATTCCCTGAATGAGCATGATTCTCACACCGAATTTAAATTCATGTGTCATGATATTTATCCTAGTGTGTGAAGTACTTATTATGTGAATTGTTTATAGAAATCACTTAGATCCAAGTTGAGATAAGAACCTTAGATTTGTCTAAAGTTTGGTGTTAAATTCTACAAGGGTCAACTTTGAAAGTGTATATATTTTTATGTATGTAGTATTTTTCATATTAAGACCCACCAAATTGTAGGTAATTGAAATAGATTTCTAACAATATCAATTTTGCCTTAATCTGATACCCGAGTGAACAGTAATGGCATTTTTCGTGTGAGGCAGTAAGCCACGACGATTACACCGCATCGCGGTGAGCCTTCAAAATTCAATCCGGGTACGAATTTAAATGTATAAGGGTCATTTAAGTCTTTTCCCCTCAATCCAAGTCATATAAGCATGAGTTAAGACATAATTTAGGGCATTATTTGCCCATTATCCTTCACTTTTCTCTCCAAGAAACCCTACCCTAATCCTAAGAACATCAAATTCAATTCTTCTCTCCAAGAAAAGCCAAGAATTCAAGTTTTCCAATTCAAGAAAGCTTTCAAGATTTTGTTTCTTCTTCAATATTTAAAGTTTTAAGGTATGTGAGAGTTCATCCATGGGTCCCCTTTTACCCATGGAGCCCCAAAACCCTTGTCTTTCAATTAAAGAATGAATTATGTTAATTTGTCTGTTCAAGGAATGATTGAATTTTCATGTTTTCATGGTGTTTTAATTCAATTCAGCTCATATGTGATTCCATGCAAGATTTTGAATTTCTCATGCCATGAATTTGAGTTTTCCTATGCTTTATTCAAGTGAATTCCATGATAGATCCTAAATTCATGATTTTTACCAACATTCCTATGTTTTAAATTCATGCTTTCCACATGTTCGATGAAATTTCCATATCATGTTCACTAAATTTCAAGATAAATCCCCAAGTTATGAATTTTGTCTTGTAACTCTATTGTTCCCTCATGTTAAGATATTCTTATGGTCAAGCGATGATCTTTACATATTTTGATGAAACACCCATGTCCTATTTCAAGTTAATTTCATGTAAATTGCCCAATCCATGATTTTAGTTATGTAATCATGCTATACTCTCATGTTTAAGATATTTCCATGTTCAAGTTCATGATGCCCATGTGTTTGATGAATTGTCCCATGTTAAAGTATTAATCTCCATATGTTTGATGAAATGCTTAAGTGATGGGTTTCTTTGAATAATGCCTTTTTATTATGGTTTTGAAGCTTTAATATGTCCCTGTTGTTATTGCTATCAAGTACTGGGGGTTATGAATACCCAAAATTTAGTTGTTAACTTAGTTTTAGTATTTTCAGAATGGGTTCAGATGAACCATGAGTCTTGTCATCCAATTAGTCATCATAATCAGTTTATAGGTTAATAATTACCTCAGAATCCATATGCACTATTATTTTCAGAATACCATGACCTGGGTTTATTAGTTATCAGTGTATGTATCAGTTAGTATTTCAGTGTCCTTCAGTTGGGACTAAGATTTAGCACCGAGTGAATGCATGGATGATGACTTCCTCGTTAGTTAGGAAGATTCATTAGTAGCAGTTCCTGTATTCCAGAATTACGTAGCCAACATAGAACATGAGGAGGCACCCATCAGTTTAGGCTGCACTACCTCTCAGGGGTCGCCCATCAGTTTAGGCTTGACATCCTAATCCTTCAGGACATTAGTTAGTGGATCCACACAGCCAGTGTTAGTACTTGTGGCACAGTACTGACACCCTTCCAACTGGGGTTACAGGTTGGACCCCGATTAGCTCAGATTGGGGCATGTCGGTTAAATGAGACCTCCTATAGTTTTAGTTTGTTAATCAGTATAATTCATTTTTAGGTTTACTTGATCATAGCATACATCTATCAATTATTCAGTATCAGCATTTTAGTACTTTAGTTTACAGATTATTTCAGTATCATGTTATATGCTTGGTCTTGCATTCTCAGATTTTACAATATCATGCATTCATGTTTAGTTATCCCATGTTATGTAGTTAGTCCTTATCTCATAGGCACAGTACTCCACAGTTTCAATCCAGTTATTTAGACTAAGTACAACTTAGTCTTACATGACCAGTATTCAGTTATCAGTCATTTAGTTAATCAGATAAGCCTAGTATATGTCAGTTTACATCATGTAGTTTTAGACCTAGTATCATACAGTATTCATGTTTTTTCGTATCCCAGCTTCAGTTCTACTTATAGAAGTAAACTTTTAAGAAACTAAGTTTAGTGATTCACTATCTTATCAGATTATGTTTGTTACTTATGTTTCAAGATATTTTCATCTTTCAGTTTATTCCAGTCTATTGGTGAGTCTACTTACACTTAGAATGCATGCTTTAAGATTTCATACATAATCATTTTTTACTTATTGCATTTACCCCTGCATACTCAGTACATTCCATAGGTACTGACCCACACATATGTCTGTGTGGGTACATTGTTTCATAATGTAGGTACCATTTGTAGCCCACACATTATTATCAGACAGTTGTAGTTTTCAGCCAGCAGGTGATGAGTTCTCTTATTTCAGGAACTCCAGACAGTTTTAGTTTATGTATAATTTGTTTAATTTTTTCATATGTATTGATTAGTGGTTGTTGGAGGCATTTCCCAGCTATCTATAGTCAGTATAGTAGAGGCTTCATAGATGTCAGTCAGAGTCAGTCATGTAACTTGAGTTCTTTCTCAGTTTTATCAGATTATAAATTTTATTAGTTACATATTATTTCAGATTTTCAATATGATTTTGTTTCTGTACAGCAGAACTTGTTATTTAATGTATTATAATTCAGTTTCTTAACAATATGCCAGTTCGTGGGTTAGCTTGGGATCACTTGTGGTTTCAAGCACCGTGTGGCATCCAGGGTGTACTCTCGGGATATTATAAAAGGCCTAGTGGTACATTACAGGAGTTTAGCATCCCCTCTGGAAGTGGTAAGTGGTGAACATGGATTTTGTGATAGGGTTACCTCATACTCATCATCAACATGATTCGATTTGAGTCATTGTCAATAAAATGACCAAATCAGCCTATTTCTTACCAGTTCATACTTCATACTCAGCTAAGGATTGTGCTAGGCTTTATATTAGAAAGTTGGTTAAGTTGCAAAGAATTTTGTTGTCTATTATATTAGATAGAGGTACATAGTGTACTTCTCACTTTTGGAAGGCTTTTTAGAAGGGCCTTGGTGTCCAAGTCAATCTCGGTACAACTCTTCATCCTCAGATAGATGGTCAGGCAGAAAGGACCATTCAGACTTTAGAGGACATATTGAGGGCATGTGTTGTTGACTTTAAAGTTAGTTGGGATGAACACTTACCTTTGATTGAGTTTGCCTATAACTATAGTTATCACTCTAGTATTAGATGGCTCCATTTAAGGCTCTCTATGAAAGGATATGTAGAAATCCTATTAGTTGGTTTAAGGTAAGTAAATCCTATTTGATAGGGGAAGATTCAGTGTTTGAGGCAATGGATAAAGTTCAGTTGATACGGGAGAGGCTGAAGATAGCCCAAAGCCATCAGAAATCTTATACAGATGTAAGAAGAAGGGATTTTAAGTTTGAGGTTGGTGATTTGGTCTATTTGAAAATTTTGCCTATGAAGGAAGTAAAGTGATTTGGTAAGAAGGGGAAACTCAGTCCCCATTATGTTTGCCCATATAGAATCTTGAGTCATTTTAGGAACGTAGCTTATGAGCTAGAGTTGCCTACAGATTTGGCGTCAGTACATCCAGTATTTTATGTTTCCTTGTTAAAGAAATGTATTGGTGATTCGACTATAGTTACATTTAGCAGATATGGACGTTAAGGATAGCCTTTCCTACGAAGAAGTCCCAGTTGAGATCCTTGATCCGCAGATTCGTAGGCTATGAAATAAAAAAGTTCCCTTGGTTAAAGTTCTTTGGCGGAATTAGTCTATTGACGGAGCTACTTGGAAAGCAAAAGTAGATATGTGAATTAAGTAGCCCTATCCCTTCTCTGTAAACCCAGATTCAGCTTGAGGTAACAATTTTTCTTAGATTGATTCTTTTTCATTCTCAGTTTTAGCTATGTACCCAATCTCATATCATTGCATGCATTCACGAAATTAGTTTAGTTTATGTATCATGTTTTAGACTCAGTTATATAATCATGTTTCAAGTCATGCATGTTTAGTATACGATCTCAGTTTCCTCAGTATTCTTAGCTAAACCAGTCTTATTCGAGGAAGAATTTACTAAGAGGGATATATTGTAATACCCCATAATATTCTAAGCTCGTTTCAGCTCTTAGTTGTATCCTTAAGGGGTCTAAGGCTTAATAATTTCACTATGTGTTAAGGACTTAGTCATTTCAAGATCCCTAAATTTTGTGGATTTTTAGTTTGGCCTTTTTGACCCTGAAATATTGGTTTTTAAATTGATTTATGGTTAGGAAGGTTAAAAGTATGTCTCGGTTGAGTTTCAGGATTTTTGAATGAGGTTTAAGCCATGTTTGGATAGCCAAATTAATGAGCCAATGCAATTTGGCTGCGAAGCATTACTCCCTCCCATGGTAAGGAGCTCCGCGGTGCGTTTCTCTCTCCACTGAAGTAAGCTACGTGGTGCATTTCTCTCTCCTACCCAGTGTCATTGCTTAACTTTCCAAGGGGTATTTGAGTTATTTTTCCTCATCCTATTTCATCCATAACACGAATTGGGGCTTTCAAAAGGGCATTATTTGCCTCTTTCACCCCAAATTGCTCTCAAGAAACCCTTCTTCTTTCCCAAGAGCAAATTCAAGCTTCATTCTTAAGAAATCAAGAGTTCAAGCTTCTAATCCAAGAAATCTTTAAGAATTCAGTGTTAAGGTATGTGGGATGTACATCCATGGGTCCCTTTTACCCATGGAGCCCAAAAACCCTATTTTGGTTTAATTAATGAGTTTATACATGTTTAAGATGAAATAAATCCATGAATCTCTTGTTAATTTAATTACAAGTTATGTTTCCAAGTGTTTTAAAGTGGAATGAATCATATCATATTTTGAGTATTCCAATCCCCATGTCATGATCAATTGATTTCAGGATAAATCCCTAAATTATGAATTTAGCCATATAATCATATTTGTTCCTCATGTTGAAGAACATTCGCATGCTCAAGTTTATGATCCCACATGTTTGATGAAATGTCTATGTTTTGGGTATTTAAACCATGATTACATACTTCAGTATTTCAAGTTTGATATTGTATTTTCTTTTCAATCACTCAATGCTGGCGGGTTATGAACACCCTATACCTACATGTTTTACCTGATTTAAGATCTTTCAAGTAATGATTATAGTTAAACCATGAATGTTACCATTTACTCAGTTGTTATGGTCATGATGTTCAATGTCATTTGTTATGTTTAGTGAATTCAGTTTAGTTCAGTAACAGTGTCAATTTAGTTGGGAGTAAGATTTAGCACCGAGCAAACCCAGGGATAGGGGCACACCTACCAGTAGAGGGTGTGACCTTTAATAGTAGTCCTTTAGTTCTAGAACTACGTAGCCAACATAGGTTTGAGATGTCTTCCTGCTAGTTGTGGGTTGACATATATCTTATAAGAGCACCTGCCAGTAGAGGGTGACTCCTTAGTTATTTGGGACACCAGTTTAGTAAATCCATATAGCTAGTGTTAGTACCCATGGCACGATACTGATACCCTTCCAACTAGGGTTACAGGTTGGACCCAATTAGCTTAGATTGGGGCATGTCGGTTACATGATACCTCCCACAATCTCAGTATAGTAATCAGTGTATTTCAGTTTAGGTTTGTTTGACCAAGTGTATAGATTTTTAGTTATTCAGTTATACAACTTTCAGCCTTTCAGATTATAAAATATCTCAGAAATATGTTTACACTTGGTTTTTCATTCTCAGATATTACTTGTTCATGTATTTACGCTCAGTTACTTCATGTATATCATCCAATCCTCATCTCATATACTAGTACATTCAAAGTACTGACCAGATACTTTTTTTTGCACTATGTTTTCTTATAACATAGGTTCAGATGCACAGTTTCTCGACCGCACTTAGATAGTTTAGCATTACTCAACAGCAATAGTGGTGAGTCCTCATCTTTTAAGGACATGATTTGCTTATTTCAGTCACTTCAGTATTTTCATATGTTTAGTCAATTGGAGTTAGTTAGGGGTTTATCCCATCAACTCCTCATGATGTGTAGAGGCTTTCAAACAATCAGTTAGATAGCCAGTCAGTCATTTTAGTGTTATTAGTTGTTATCAGATATTTCAGACAAATCTTGATTCGTGTTTCAGTATCCAATTTTACAATATCTTATCAGTGTACCTTTTGCACATGTTATGTATTACTATTTATTTAGTGCTCATAGCAGGTACCAACTCATGAGTTAGCTTATGGTTACTTGTAGCTATAAGCATCATTGTTGCAACTAGGGGGTTTCCTCAGGTCGTGACATACACCTTACTGGTTGTTGAATTCTAAGAGGTATTTTACTATTAAAACATCTTGGCAGTACATAAGATACAAAGAGGATACAAATAAGATTTATAAATGGATGTGGATGCAAGGACTTCATTCAAATATCATTTTTGATGTGGAAATTATGGTAGTTTAAGATCTCAGTTGATGATAGAATATGGAGATAGGGATTTGAAGGTCCCTCAAGATTCTGGTGTTTCCATAACCTCCATCAGGAGACCACGACACATGTCTTCTGCAGACATAATATTGCTAACAGGACTTGGTCCTACTTTTGTTTTTTTGCTGGTCTAAATATAGACGGTCTCTCACTTAGAGAAGTCATAATGTTATGGTTGGGATCCTAAGTCAAAAAGGGTCTCAAACCTTACTGTAAATCTTTACCAAGCATTATAGTTTGGGAGTTATGGAGAAGGAGAAACAATAACAAGCATATGGGTAAAAGTATAGGTATACAAAGAGTCATCCACAGTGTGATGCACACAATTCATAAGCTATTAAAGGTTAGAAAACCTAAATGCAATTTTACAAAAAGATGGCCAGATGTATTACAGCAACCAGAAACCTTTAGAGGGGGACTTAAGGTTAAGCAGGTGTTATGGGAATTTCCTTCTAGAGGCTAGGTAAATTATAACAAAGATGGTGCCTCTAGGGGAAACCTCAGAGTAAGTTCTTATGCTTTTAGCCTTAGATATGCGGAATGGGATTTAATATATTCTGAAGCAGCCATCATTGATGATACTACAAATACAATTACAGAAGCTATGGTTAGTCTACATGCAAGCAACAATTGTAAGTAGTCAGGTTATGATCAAGTCATTTTTCTAATAGACTCTTTACTATTCAAGAAAGTGTTATCTGGGGAGTAGGCATGCCCATGGAACATAACTCACATTATAGAGAAAATTCAGGATAACATACACTACAAAAATATCATCCATCACATATACAAAGAATAGAATAATTTGGTGGATTACCTAGCTAATCATGCAATAAACTCAGGTAATTATACATATGAGCATTTTAGGAGCATGCAAACGCACACAATAAAGATAATTAGAAGTGAAAAATTATAGAGCCCATATTTATGAGTTTCATCAATTAAGGGATGAAGGGGTTGGTTAGGCTGAAACATCAACTTTTTCACTACTTCCAAATTTACAAGAGAATTAAGGGAAACAAAAAGAGTGAAAAGCTATCTAGCCTAGGCTATTACAAGCTTCAAAAAGGACTTGGCAACATGGAGGGGCTTGGGTCGAATTGGAAGTAGAAAACCTGGGTGAAGATTCCAAGGCTATTAGGTAGAAGTGTGAAGCTTCCCATGTACTTCACCACAAAACTACCTATGGAAATAGAGTGAACAGTCAAAATAAGGAGGGATTCAGAGATACCAACAGAGTTTAAAACCTTACCTAGTAAGGGAATCCATCACCCTAAACAATTACCTCAGTCAAACAAAATAACCAACACCAATTCCGTCTACCAGAGAGCACAACTAAGAAGAGCAAAAGTCAGAAATATAGGTATGTGCAAATCAGACAAACGGGATATAGAAGCACTCACTCTTGAAAGCTGATATAGAAGATGATGAGTTTTGGATGGTAACATAGTTGATAATCCAAAGGAGAAGAAGAATCATGGTGAGGTTGAGGAATGGAGACATCATATTTGAGGTAGGAAGTGATTAGGAAAGTGAGAGGCTAAGTTAGGAAATGAGACCCCTTACCTTATTTATATGTAATAATAGTGGGCTAGGTTTGGGGGCAACTTTGGGTTGCTGGGTTTTTGATTTTTTGTAGAGTAGTGTGTTTGTATTTGGGCCATTTGGACTTTGTGTGTAACTTTTATTCAATAATAAAACCCAAATTTTTTTTAAAAAATTAATGTTGTTGGTGTTGATGTATTAGTAAATGTTGATGTTGTTGGTGCGTATTAGTGTTGGTGCTGTTGATTTATTTGTGTTGTTGTTGTTGGTGGTGGTGTTGATTTGTTTGTGTAGTTGTTGGTATCTTGCTAAATATTATTATTGTTGTATTGGTTAATATGGTGTATTTATAAATGGTGATATTGTTGTTGGTATTCTTGTTGATATATGTACATATGTATATATGTGATAAAAATATTGTTACTATTGATAAATCTTACTACTGGTTTGTTTTATTCAATAGATGACTCATATATTCCAATAGATGACTCATCTATTGGAAAAAACATAACAATTATTCCAGGAGATGACTCATCTATTAGATAAAATCATAGCAGTTATTTCAACAGATGTCTGTCAAGACTATTTTGATTTCTTCCAACAGATGGATAATCTATTGCAATAGATAGGTCATCTTTTGGAAGAGATCAAAATAGTATGGTATACTATTTTAATTTCATCCAGAAGATTATCCATTTATTACAACAGATAGGTAATTTGTTGGATAAAATTAAAACAATATACCCTACTATTTTGATTTCTTCCAACAGATAGGTAATCTGTTGCAACAGATGGGTCATTTGTTGAATGAAATTAAAACATTATTTAAATTATTTTTTCTTCTTCTAGTAAATCACTCATCTGTTGCAACATATGAATAATCTGATACGTGAAATCAAAACAATAATACCCAGTACTATTTTGATTTCTTCCAATAGATGATCCATCTATTGCAATAGATTACCCATCTGTTGCAAGAAATCAAAATATTATTTGAAACTATTTTTATTGTTTTCAATAGATCACTCATCTATTGCAATAGAGGAGTAATCTGTTGGAATTATTATTACACTATGTTGTACTTGTTAGATTTATCGTTATTCTTTTTCTAATGATGCATAAATCAATTATAATATTTTTTAATTTTCCTCATATTTGTAGATAAAATGACTCCAAAAGAAAAGAAAGTGAATCAACTCTAACAAAAGGAAGAAGTATAGTAGCTAGGCTACATTCACCACTATATGAGCTTGTTGTACAAATAATATCTCAATCAGAAGTAGAAGAAAATAAACATGAGAAAGAGGAAAACATCACAAGAGATATTAAATTTAGATCAAAAAGTCAACATGATCTAAATGCTAACATTGATCCTAATAGCCCCTCCACTGAAGAGTTTATTAAAACCATCAATATTGATATTTTTTCTATGAGAATGATGTGTGATGGTGTCACAAATTTAACTGGTGATTGTGTTGTAAAGCCAGTCAAAATCTTTTGATACATTCAGAAAAGTACTTTGAGAACAAAAATTGCTTTTTTAGGGACAATTGCTTTGGGCAATATCTTGATTTGTCATAGGAAAATAATTCTCATTTTCAAATAACCATGGTCTATGATCTTCTTAAACATAGATTTATGTATGAAAGTAAAGATAAGATGGATGAGGTGTGGATAAATTAATGTGGCATGCCATTTTATTTTGGTTGGAAGGAGTTTGCCATAGTTATTAGACTAAAATGTTATCCTTCTTCACAAACTATATCTATTGTAACACAAGAAAAACATACCACACACCAAAAGATAAGTCAAGTGATGGTGATGACTTGGTGTCCTTTATTGGTCCAAGCTTCAAAACTAGAAATTTGATAGAAGAGTGGAAAGGTAAAATACTTTCAAAGAAGCACAATCAATTATTTTGATTGGTTTGGTTTGTACATAATATTCTTTGGACAAGAGATGTTAACAACATACCACTCGATTTAATAAACCTCTCTGAGGATCTTGAGGCATTTAACAACTCTCCTTGGGGGTCATGAAATCTTTAAAATGACTATCAAATATTACTTGACTCCGTTAATGCCAAAGACAGTCAACTTATATGACTTTCCATGGGCATCCATGGTAAATATTTTTTTATGTTTCATTTATTATTGAATAATTCTTTTAATTTATTATCATAATATTTATAAACTTGGGCATTTGAAGTCATTCCTTATCTCAGACAACAAGTGAACTACCAGAAGAAGTTTCATGTTCAAGAATTCTGAGATGATTGCCAGTCAAAAATAATTTTAAAAAGTAAAATTTCTTAATTTTTTCAACCCACTCGAGGAAGTAGTGTGTCTAATTTTAATTAATAATTTATTTTATGATTTAATTATCTTTCTATTATATGTACTTATTTATTTTAGATTGTGTATTTGTGGCTTGTCCCAAGTAATCGAGAGTTGAAGATGTCATTTTTTGTTACTTTGTGGTCTGTGCAAACTTTACCGGATCCTAAGGTAATTGATAAAATAAAAAAAGAATTGGTCAGAACAACAACCATCAAAAGAAAATCACTTGGTAAGGGTGGGCTTATTCTTGGTAATGTTTTTGTTGATGGCGTTTCTATTGGTGTTGTAGATAGTGTTACTGGTGGTATTGATGGTTGTGATGGTACTATTATTGGTGATAATGGTGGTGATAGAGTTGTTTCTAGTGATGGTGATGGTGATGGAGCTGTTGTTATTGGTGGTAGTAGTGATGGTGCTGCTGTTGGGGTTGGTCGTGTTGATAAGATGGTTGATGCTCCTCTTGTAGTTTTTGAAATAAAATATTATCATGATTATGATCATATTGATTTTACTAATTTGTTGGTAGATATACCCCTTGAAGTTGGCATACTACAAATTTTGCAGGTGTTACCCCTCCTAGCTTATGTTCTGCATGCAAATGCCAATAGTACAAGGAAAAACACGATGGAGTGATTAATGCTCTTAATGCATTAGCTGCTACTATAAAGGAATTGACATCTAAGATGAGAATCATTTAATCAAAGAGGATTTCAGATCCATTCACTCCATTAGAAGTTAAGAGGATAAAATGGAAATTTCCAAGGTATTATCAAGTATCAAACAAAAAAATTGTAACTTCTCTTTCTTGCAGTGTTGAGAAATGTCAAAGACCACATGAAAGCAACATGAGCCAAAAAACATGAATATTTATCATCTATTGCAACAGATATGTAATTTGTTACAACAGATAAGTCATTTATTGCGACAAATTATCTATTTACTGCATAACTTGTAGTAGTTAGGTAATATGTAAATAAGTACAGAGATAAGTGTAACAAATATCCCATATTTTGCACTAGATGGGTTATCTATTGTTACAAATTACCTATTTGCTGCATAACTTATAGTAGCTAGGTAATATGTTAAAAAGTACAGAGATGAGTGCAATAGATATCCCTTCTGTTGCAACAAATTGTATATCTGTTGAAATATGTGGGTCATCTATTGCAACAGATTATCTATCTGCTACATAACTTGCAGTAGCTAGGTAATATATTAACAAGTGCAGAGATAAGTGCAATAAATATCTCATTTATTGCAACATATTACATATCTGTTACAACAAATAGGTTATCTATTGTAATAAATTACCCATCTGCTGGATAACTTATAGTAGCTAGATAATATGTTAACAAGTGCATAGATAAGTGCAAAATATATTCCATATGTTGCATTACATTATCCATCTGCTGCATAACTTGCAGCAGCTGGGTAATATGTTAACAAGTACAGAGATAAGGGCTAAAAATATCCCATCTATTGTAACAAATTACATATCTATTGCAGTAGATGAGTCATTTATTGCAACATATTGCATATCTATTACAATAAATAGGTCATCTATTGTAACAAATTACCCATCTGCTGCATAACTTTATGTATCTTT
Organism: Capsicum annuum; assembly: GCF_002878395.1. Lineage (NCBI taxonomy): Eukaryota > Viridiplantae > Streptophyta > Magnoliopsida > Solanales > Solanaceae > Capsicum > Capsicum annuum. The sequence continues at coordinate 311,701 of NW_025822696.1, read as the reverse complement.
TTCTGTCTCATTATATCTTTGTGATAACTATTAACAATTCTAAGTTTTTAGGTGAATGTCACAATACATGGTACTGCTGAACAACATACTATCATTGTTGATAATCTATCAACTGCTTTCAAAGAGGAAGAAAAAGAGAAGTCTGTGTTTGATTCATCTTTAAAAAATAATAAGGATGAAAGTTCAAATCTTTATTTATTTGTTTGAAGGGTTCAATATCTTAGATGAGACTCTAACATAGTTGATCAATATTTATTTAGAATAGATTGCAGATGGACTATTAAAGTATCACACCAACAGGTAACATAAATCATTTTTAAAAATTCTGATTCATACACTTCTTCTTATACAAACATGATATTAACACATATAAATCATGCAGAAAACAAAAGGACGACCATTGTAAATTGAAACAATCGGGTCTTGGATTTGATATGATCGATTTTATTATTGCACATTCCAAAATGAAGCAACCCAAAATTTGCTGAAGTGATGAGGTTTAAATGCCATATATCTTACTATTAATACTATATTTTCGACAGACACACTAAGCTGTGAAATTCCCACTGTTAATACTATAAATTAATTACTGTTCCATTTTTGTTTAATTGTATCTGTTTAATAATTTTATTATTACTTAATTGAAATATTTGATGATATGTGAATCACATTGATTTCATATTTTACTACCTCTGAAATAAGGCTAAGTTGCAAACACACTAACAATACAGTTACACGACAATAAATTATTTGTTCAAAATATACATTAATAAGACCCACGAAAGATATTATCCACAATATGGGGCTGAAATTTGGTAATAACCCTTCAGGTCATTTCTTATATTTCTATTAATTTTTTCCATTAGAGCTTTCCCATAGCTTCTCCAAGTTATTTATGACTTACTGGGACTGACAGTTTGGTTACCGAACAGTTCATTTGTTTTTAGAGCCAATTCTCCGTTTAGATGAAAACTTCTGTGAAACGATCTCAGATGTAAATTCCAACTACACCAGCAGGTCTAGAATATCAATTTTAGGCTGAGTAGACCTTTGGTCAGGCCTTGATGCACCTGAGCTCATTTTGACCTATTGATTGAAAAGTTGGAAAATTAAATAATATGGGTGAGGGACCCACATTTGGTCTAAAATACCTTATATAAAAAATCTGAATTCTCCAACACATCCAAAATGTTGAATTTAGAGGGGTTACATAGTTCATTTACATAAATCGGAGTTCGAATAAATCTCGAGGCCTTAGCGGAAACTTGTAAATTTTTTCAAGTTTTAGCTAATTTTTTGGTGCTGCAGAGGATACTGCGATTGCACCAAGAGGTATTATGATTGTAATATCTCCTTCTAAGGTAGAGGATCTCGATCACACACCCTGTTGTGTTGATAGTAACATGTTTGTACCTAGTATGGGTATAAAAGGGCTCTTTATGTCACGTTTTGTCCATTTTTGACTCAACCTTGAGAGATAAACCCTAAAAGGGTGTGGTAACTTCAAATTAAGTCTTTGGGTGACTTGGGAGCTTGATTACCATCTTTTATCGTGAATACCTTTGGATTTAAGGTAAGATTTCATCACTTTCTTGATGAATTTCTTGGTTCTTGAGCCAAAACCCCAAATAGCTTGTGGCTTGATTTTAGCCCCAAATTATCTTGTTTTTTTACCCATTTCTTGAGGGTTATGATTCCTCGATCATGTATGAGCATTGGGTTGACCTCTAAACGTGATTTCCATAAGTGTAACCCACTTGAGGTTTTTGGTGTTATTTTTGGACCTGAAGTTGATACAAATCAGTCCACCAAGATGCCAAAACAGTCCACAAAATGTGAGAAGAACAAGCAACACAAAGGGATACAAGATGACAATCACAAAAACACACGGATTTGCAAAATAATGAAAGGATAGATAGTGAGACCAACATTATTACAAGATTAAGAACTAAGTATATTTCAACATTAACCCATAATGAATGTAATAATCAAAACCACACTCTTACGGTGACCTCTAAGGTAATCGACTCACCTCAAGATCCACCGTTTCCAAGCAAAGAACAGTATTGGCTTTTCCAAGCCCTATACTAAGGATGATTTTTCCAAGTCCTAACTAATACTATACTAAGGTGTTCTACTCTCAAGAGAGGATTTCAAGTTTTCTATCTTTCATAAACTAACTAGCAAATGAACTAATAGAACCTATTTATAGTCTAACTTATGACATAACAAAATGACCACAATACCCTTAATGAAAAGGGGTGATCATGGAGTGTTACTTGGACAAGGATAAGTAACCAAAATGTCCTTAATGAAGGCCCAAAACCGTGAGTCCTCAATCTTCAATGCTCTAAGCAATCTTTTACACGTGGGATTGTTCTTTGGTGTACTCAAATCGGCCCCTCCATGTAGGATCCCATTTCCTTAATTCGACCAAAGCTTGATGCCCCACGTATTGACTTCGACTGATGCCATTGAAAGATAAGGCAGCCATTTGAATCGTATCATCCTCCCCTTCTTGAAAAGGATTTGACCTTGAATCCAAACCTTGCAAAATGAAAGAAAGGACACACAAATATAAACTCCTCAGGGCATGAGGCTTAGGGTAAGCACGACAAATCACCTCAACATGCCAAGGTTGCACATATTTTGAGTATAACCAAGGATCCTTTGAACTAAACATTACATAATTAATGAAAAATGCACAAAGTATTTGGCTATAGAATTCATGAAAAATGATACTTTGCTTGTCATGTAAACCAAGAAACAAGTTGGGTGCACCATCATCACCAATTCTATTTTTGGCACCGGGGTCAAACAGGAAGAGTGGACATAGACACGGGTCTAGACAACACTTCCCTTTCCCGTGGTCTCCACCCAAACTAAACGACATACTCTCTATAATAGCATACATATTATCCAGTGCAATTAGAAAGTAGAGAAAGGTATTACTCAAGTCGACTTCTACTAAGGTGCCCTCATGTGTGTACTCACTACTAGTTTCACAATCATCACCATGAGTACTCTCAACAATAAAGTCACACAAAGTAGAAGGAGAATTAGTTTCCAAAACCACACATCCCTTACCCTTAAGATTACTCTCTTCTTACAAGAAAAGATTTCCATCTTTAGGAGAAATATTGTCACATCATAGTGGGTCAGCATATCGGCTATAGCTTCTAAGGCAAGTTATATCATCATTTTCACCACTAGGTTCATTAGGAGTGGTTATATAATCTTCAAACAAGACATTATACCTTAAGAAAGCATGATCTATTTCACGAACAGATTCAAAACAAACACATTCATCACTCTCTAGAAGATTAATATCAAGTTTCAAAGAGATTTCAAGTGCAAGATTATCCCAAGAATAGCTCTCGGGTTCACTCCTATTCCTTTGATCAATATTTTCAACATCATTACACACTTGAGATTCATTAATCACATCACAAATATCCTCAAGTGGTGGGAAATTTTCACACAAAAGTTGATCAATATAAATTTCACAAGATGATGTACTTTTATTCAACACAATGGTTTCAAAACTAGGTGAACATAAATCGATCTTACAAGAAGATTCAATTCGGTCAGCAATAGGATTAACTAGTGTATCCATAATCACAATAAGTACATCATCTTCAAGTGGTAAAGAAACAATAGAATCACATATAGGCAAGCTATAACTCACACTCAATGGGTTACTAGTCACACAATTATCATTCACATGCACAAAAGTGTAAGGGTTAGCTATTTTACCTTGAAGTTCATGATTATGTTCATCTTTACCTCGGTGTGAAATTCCATCACAAGATTGGTCAACAACTTCCTTCATAAAGATCTTATCGCAAGTTTTTTGGACAATTGAATTTTGAGGGAAGAGTTTGGATAACAATTGGCGTATAATTTCAATGTGCCGTTGCATATCTTCAAGATCGTCATGGATGCGATTACACGTGGCCTTAAAATTATGGGCAGCCATGGTACCTAAACAAAAAATAAAGACAACAAAAAACAAAAGAAAACAAACAAGATTAGTAGTAAAAGCTCCTTACCATCACTCAATACACTCAACTTTGTTATTCTCACAATTGGAGCGGCGAATATTGAAAGTTGCTTATACTCCGGTAGTCAGTAAGATGTCAATCCTACTTGGCGGCCGGAATGGATTATTGTTTTGATTAACTCAAGACACAAAACAAAATTCACTTACAAACTTGAAACAAAGAAGTTACTACAAGTTACAAACGAGAAAAGAACACAAATAACGAAGACACGAAATAAACATATTCAAAAACTAATTAACAACCTAGTAGGTGATTACTAGTTTGTCTATTAGTACTAGGATCAAGAAAATTGAAACTAAAGAAACAAGAAATGAAACTTAGAAATCTAAAATTTTGGGCCTAAGTGTCATTTTTGAGGGTGATGACATGGCAACCTCCTATTGGACGTTAAAATTGTTGCAAGTTTGAGAAATTTTCTTGTCTTCAAATTGTATTGATCAAATTACAAGTGTGGAATGGTAAAATTTAGGCTATGGGAGGGTAACAACAAGAATTTGGAGCCCTTTTTTCAAGTTCAAAAAGTGTTTGACTTTTTGCACGTTTTTGGCTAAACACCTTTCTGAAAGACTTTTGGCTCTTTCCCTTTTTGTAAGTCTTGGTATGTGGATTTTCTTTCTTTTGGCAAGACAACTTTTGAAACCCTTTTGTTCCCTTTCCCCTTTGGATGTATTAGAGTTATGTATTTCAATACTAACAACAAGACACACTCTATTTATTCAATTTCTAATATCAAACAATCATTTTCTCTTCAACAAAATATGAAGATGGTTAAGAACACCAAGAACACAACTTTTGAATCTTGGAGTTCTATGGTTCAAGTTGGATCCCACACATCAACAACACATTTTTCAAGATCCAACCCTCAACAACAACATCCAAAAAAATATCTTTAAGCCACAATATCAACAACAAACTTCAACAACACTCTTTCAAGCCACCAATCCTCAAAAAACAGCAACCTTCAAAGTTCAAAAATAACTTGAAAATGACTCAAAATTTAGATCTAGCCTCTATAAGTGTTAGAGAAGAAGGTACTAACACTATAAACAACAAAACACACTAAAATATCCTAAATCTAAGTCTCAAACTTCAGCTCAAATACAAAAACGGGACAAATTTCTTTTTTTGAAAATTTTTGGATTTCAACATTTTTTTTTATTTTTCAACTAACATGCCCAAGATTGATTTTGTTGGAACAAAATCAATCATTTCTTTGATACCAAATGATACAAATCAGTCCACCAAGATGCCAAAACAGTCCACAAAATGTGAGAAGAACAAGCAACACAAAGGGATACAAGATGACAAACACAAAAACACATGGATTTGCAAAATAATGAAAGGATAGATAGTGAGACCAATATTATTACAAGATTAAGAATAAAGTATATTTCAACATTAACCCGTAATGAATGTAATAATCAAAACCACACTCTTACGGTGACCGCCAAGGTAATCGACTCACCTCAAGATCCACCGTTTCCAAGCAAAGAACAATATTGGCTTTTCCAAGCCCTATACTAAGGATGAATTTTCCAAGTCCTAACTAATACTATACTAAGGTGGTCCACTCTCAAGAGAGAGGATTTCAAGTTTTCAATCTTTCATCTTTCATAAACTAACTAGCAAATGAACTAATAGAACCTATTTATAGTCTAACTTATGACATAACAAAATGACCACAATACCGTTAATGAAAAGGGGTGATCATGGAGTGTTACGTGGACAAGGATAAGTAACCAAAATGTCCTTAATGAAATCCCAAAATCGTGAGTCCTCAATCTTCAATGCTCCAAGCAATCTTCCACACGTGGGATTGCTCTTTGGTGTACTCAAATCGGCCCCTCCATGTAGCATCCCATTTCCTTAATTCGACCAAAGCTTGATGCCCCATGTATTGACTTCGACTGATGTTATTGAAAGCTAAGGCGGCCATTTGAATAGTATCACAAAGTACAATGGTGCAATATGTACACCGTTATTCTTTTATTGATGAGTATATTATTATATTGATAGTGTGATAACATTTTGGGACTGTGAAATAAAAACGAGCTTTTAGTGAATGATTTAAGGATTTACGGTTCAACTTTGAGGTAGGCTTCTGTCTACTCTTCTTCTTAATATGATGTGTGTTATATATTGCATGTGATGTAAATGTTAATTTTGATTATGGGTAGAATGACTTTGTATTGAATATTAAAGTTTGGAGTTTAGTGTAGGGTTTTGACTCATAAATTGAAATGCTTGATACCATTTTTGAATCCTATTACCTTATCCCTAGATTAGACTAATCCATCGAATGGATATGATATGAGGCTAGGTTTGTGATATGGTTTAAGTGTTGGAAGTATGATCAATATGATTAACTTTATTTGGACTACTATAATGATCTTGAAATTGTAATTAGGTAGAATTGACTTAAATGCCCGTGTTTCTAGATGAGATTCCTAGCATAGGATTGGTTATGGCTTACTTGATATCTAGAAGTTGAACTAGATACCTTAGCCTAGTTTGGGGCGTAGATTGCCTAAATATGAAAATTTATGATTAGAAGTGGGTTCGTTCGGCCCACTTAAGCTAAGACCTGTGTTAGCCTTTGTGGACTTAGTTGCAGATGCTAGGAATAGTTGAAACTTTTAAGCCTTTAGAATAAGTTTACTTCATGTCTTGGTATATTGTGATGACTTTCTATGGATTATGATTAATGTCCTATAGAGATGATATTCCTCTTAGGTATGATGTTGGGCCTATAGAGATGTATTTCCTCTTAGAAGTGATATTGAGCCTACAGAGATGCTACTTCCTCTTGGATATGATATTGTTCCTTTAGAGATTTTATTTACTCTTATATATGATATTTGACCTATAAAGATAATATTCCTCATAGATTTGATATTGTGCCTATAGAGATGGTATTCTTTATAGTTATGAGTTATGTTTTATTGATGTATTATACCTCTAGATGTGAGGTACGTATTGATATGCTATGACTCATGAATACATTATGGCTTATGGATATGAGAAAATTTATAAATATGACTATGGTTATCAGTTCCAGATATGTATGTGGGACAAAGATTGTGATTATGATGTTATAACTATTTCAAACACAATATTGGGCCCAAGGCCATGTTTTGATATGAGTTGACCATTTGATATGGATTTATTCATAATAATAAATGCTTTTTTTAATGAATAACGTATATGTAAAGTGGTTAATAATTATATTTAAAAGGATGTGATCCAGACAACTTTTGGTCTATGATTCGATACTACTAATTATTTTGATTGTGAAAGATTCTGACCTTTTCTACACTTTTATAATGATTTAGTCCTGAAGTTCACCTTGGGCCACAAACTTAGGGATTTACACTCTTTTAGCCCCGACTTGAGACCGTACGCCTATTATATTCAGATACACATCTCTTCGGTATGGGATGGAGAAAGATGCTGGATTGATAATATAAATTCTAGGTAAAACTCAATAAAAATTAAAATATTCATGTTACGTATATATGCTTATTGATAATGTGATATGGATGATGAATGATGAATTATGGAAATATACTCTCACTTGCTTCTCTTTTTATGTTTATTTACTTTAGACTTCGTGGGGCTCGCTCTTTACTTTAGCCCTCGTGGGGCTTTCTCTTTAATTTAGCCCTCATGAGGCTTTCTCTCTATTATTGACATTGATTTGGATGTTATGATGATATAATAATACCCGACAAGGCCGTAGGATATTAGGATGATGTGATGATACCAGACAAGGCCAGATGATATTTTCATAATGATACTCAGCAAGGTTGGAGGATATTATGATGACACATTGATACTCGAAAACTCTAAAGGATGGTTATGATAATGCATGGATACCCGACAAGGCCGAAGGCTGATTATATTAGTGTGCCTATATGTACATCTACCGGTTCGTGTACAGCTAGCCCTATGTATGGAAATTATATATATACCTACGAAGGTCGGAGGATGATTATGATGATGATGGATATGATGATAAAGATGATGATGATGATTATTATTATGGTATTGCAAATTCTATTACATTTATCCTTGCATGCACATTGCTTTTCATTAATACGTGCCTATATCTATCAGCTCATATGGGGGGAGGGGATGCATAGGTATAGGTGATGACTATGCCTTGTGGTGTGTTGTATGATGATTAAACCTTATGAGCCTGGGGAAATAGGGGCACGTGATTGGATTGATTAGGTATTTGATTGTCCAGACTAGCTAGTTACTCGCGTTGTTATTGACATTGTTATTATCATTGTTATGGCTAGTTTATGAAAGATTGGTCATTGATTCAGTATCACAACTTGAGGTATGATTCCAACCTCTTTTATATGATGGTTATATTACTATACATGACAATCTGATGACTTGATATATGGGTTAGAACCCTGAGATTCTAGCACTAGATCCTGTTAAGATTTGAGGTCTCAAGCAGCTAGTCTGATAAGTTGGATTGTACTTCGAGTAGACATTGATTCTATAATTATGTATATACATATGTACACACACACAAACACACACACACACACACACACACACATATATATATATAAATGCATACTTAGCTATATGTATATATGGTATTATCGTATATCCTTCCTTTACTTCTTTCACTCAGATTATATACTCCTTCCTTGGTTTTGTATACTTATATGTTTCTTCTTTACGCTCTTACTTGGATATTGGCTAGTGATATATGGTATAGTTTTGAGATTCATAAGTATGGCTGGAATAGGATAGTGCATTCTTACTACTTCCTTAGCCTTAATATGTTAGTCTCTTGGACATAAATAGGATAACTCATCCTTATGATCTCATTGGCTGTCTTATATGGTTTTTGGATATTTGGGTGTATTTTTCAATTCTGTTGATATGTTATATATACCTGCATTATCTTTGGAGCTCATTCGACAGTTGCCTACTAAGTACCACATGTTTGGTACTTATACTACACTTCTACAACCTGCAAATAATAGCACGAGTTATTGCCATTGATGTGGTGTCGTGTGGAGCGGCTATGGCTCAGAGACTTAGAGTGAGCTCCTAACATTTGGAGTATTGATTACCTCCCCCAATGTACTATTGACACCCAATTTTGACCTACCAATACCACGTTCAGGCTGCTATTTTAGCAAAATTATTAATTTTTAAATGTTAGTATTTTTTACACATTTTTTGGCATCAAACAGATTTTTAACGTGTCACATTCATGATTTAAAAATGTCCAAATTATTTTATTACTTTTGAGTGTCATTTTATAATTTATTAATTCAAATACAATATTTTACATAATTTTAATTATTTTTAAACAAATATGCACACTCACAATTTACAAATGCATTATTATTATTATTATTATCACAACTTTATATAATAATATTGTGTAACATTTAACTTGCTTACTTTATTTTTCGACATCGTATTTAATTAATAGGCTAATTTAAATTGATTTTTTCTAATTTATTTAAATTCTAGCCCTTTTTTAATCCAATTTATAACAATCTTAGTCTAATCTTATACAATTTATTACAATTCTAGCCACATTTTAACTCAATTTAAAAGGTCACAATTCTTTTCTCATCCTTTTAGTCTCAGCCATGGATCAAAATCGATCTAGCGGCTGAGATCAACCCATCTCTTCTTTCCTTATTAACACCAAAACCCTAAACCTAATTCATTTCTCTAATCTCCTAAACTAAATTAGCTGCCCCATCACCTCTCTCTCCCATCTCCCTTTCAAAAATCAACCACCACCAAAGCCAAAACTGGTGCCTCCTCCGACAATGCAGCGACCATCCATCGCTGGTCAATCCACTGCGATCCCTCGTTCTCTGACCAAACCCTGCGCCACCAACAACCCTCAAACCACGCCGCCGCCGACCTCTTCTATTTCCATCAAGCCACGAGCCAATGTTGCCTCTTCGGCAAAGCTCCAAACGCCGCTGCTCCGCCTCCGTGACAACAGCAAAAATGACGCTCCACCACCCCTCTTCTCTGCCATCACCAGACATCAGTTTGCCTCCGCCCTAATTCGCTTCCGACAACAACAACAATGACATCGTCGCCCTTTGCCGCCGCTGCTCTGGTCGAGTCCACGAAACATAATGGATTCTTAAATCCATCAAAGGTTTGATTTATTGTTAAATTTCATTTCTTTCCTTAAGATATAATCTGTGATATGAAATTGATGAAACTGGTTTAAGAGTTTTGATATAATTTTTTATAATATAGGTTTGTTAACGTGCTTAGGCCGTCATATAAAGTTTTGATTTTAGTGATGTTTAATTACGCTCTCAATATTTTTGAATTGTTGGTTGATTGATATTCATATTCAGCTTGTGGAACCATTATTCTAGCTTAGGAAATTGTTATTCTTGCTTGTGGGTTGCATTTTTCCGATCTCTTCATTGAAAAAATATTTGATACATCGGTGGATAGATTCTTCTTAATCATGACGGATTTGACACTTAGTGTTTGTAGGAAAGAATATTTGATTTAACTGATACTATGAGATTGATTTTTGTTATCAGATTTTGTGCATAATTAAATTACCGTGATTATGAAATGTTACACATGATCATCTGTCCAATCTTATCACATATGGTAAAAACTGATGCATTTTATTCATTCTTTTGCCTACCTAATTACAGTAAATTTGGCTTCTAATTGATTCCATCTAGTTAGTTAACAAAAAATAATATTGTTGATGACTTTTCTAAATATTGGCTTTCCTTTTATTCCTTGGATTGATTTGTATGTGATTGATTCAGTTAAGAGAAATTTTCTTTTAGTTGGTTGACAAGAATAATGTTTTGCTATTTTTATCTTGGTATGATTTTACATTACTTGGCTATATAAACAACTCCTCCTCATTCTTTAAGGGGAGAATGGACACACTATAATCTCTTATCACCCTCTCTCGCTCTCGATACACTCTCTCTATACAGAAAAACCTTCACTTCTTATCACATTCACTCCCTACTCTCTAGACATCTCATGTACTACTACTGACTATAACATATTCTTTTCTATACGAAAAAAATAAGATTTCTCAAGCTTTGATTTTCTCTTCGGGTTTAAGGCAATATCTCTCACTGTTACAAGTTCTTTGCTTCAACAACCTGCTTATTATCTTATTTTGTTTACTGCTCATCGGTAAGTCACTAATCGACGCATTATTTTCTTATTTCACAGTAGTTGTGATAGTAAAATATAGAAAGCATGTCTATAGGGACTAATCCAAAATGATGACGCTGTGCTTGCTTACTATGTTTTTGTTTTCTATGCCCGTGTTTCCTTTGTGCCTCTGTTTTGGACAACATGTTCGTATGTCCTTTTGTGCTTGCCATGTTATGTTTAACACGTTCAAAAATCGAAGAGTCGCCGGGATGTTTAATTTGATTATGTTATAGTTAGATGTGTCTTTATTTATTTATTTATTTATTTATTTGGGTTTGTAATATTATTTGTAAGAACATTATTCTTATTATTGTAATTATAACATTCGGGGGACTGCTTTGGGGAGGGCGGGGATTTACGTGCTCTATCAACGGTATGAAGACACAACTTAGGTTTATGTGCGATACATGTTACGTAGATCATCTAGGCCCAACAAATTTAGGATTTATTAACATAGGCAATGCTTAGTCTATTTGTTAATGAATTCGATTCAATTCCGATACATTAACGTAATTTTGGCATTAGGTATAAACGATTTAATATGCCTATCATGTTAACACGAATATAAGCATATTAACTTGACATTATGTACTATAACATATTGGGCATATTAATTTGACATGTAGCATATTAATGTACTTTGGCATGTTAGACTCTAAAACATGATAATGCATCTTTAGAACATTTGTAGGTTAAGTTAATTTCTAACATATTAACGTATTGTAAGCATGTTAAACAATAAAGGTTTAAACGAGTTAATATATTCTTAGCATGATCATGATTTTAAGCACGTCTATTCATGAATATGTTAACAATTAATCTTATGCATGTTAAGTATTATATTTAAGCCTATCGCATTTTCTAATATGTTTAATACAATTTTCAGCATGTTTAATACAATTTTTAGCATGTTTTTATATAATTTTCAGCATATTTAATACAATTTTCAGCATGTTTAATATAATTTTTAGCATGTTTAACAATATTTTCAGCATGTTTAATTGATTTTCCTGTACATTGTAGTATTTTTCTGCACATTATACACCCTCGGGACACTATAAGATATTACTGCATAATTAAAACAAACTTCAACATGTTTAATAATATTTTCAGTATATTAAAACAGATTCCAGCATGTTTGTGGTAACTTTCAGCATGTCTAATAATGATTTCAACATTTCAGCATGTCTAAGTGTAATTTCAGCATGTTAGTAGTAAATCCTAAACATGTTAATCTTTAATTCCGGCATTATTAATATTTTTTTTGTGTTAAAACATTAGTGTTTGGCATTTCATCATATAATTGCACTATATTTCTTGATACAATTACCACACTTTTGACACCCCTCATGAATGCACATCACATTGTTGCCTACACGAGTCATAGTCATCTTTTATCACTACTTGTTGAACATTTAGACACCATGCTAATAGGTTAACAACATAACCAATAATTATTTGTCTCTGTATGTAATCACATTAGTCAACATTAATTAATCAAGAGGCTAACTTGGGATTATTACGTGCTACTTATTGTCCAATATGTTCGCGCTTCGAGTACTAGGCAACATAGTTTTCTTTTAGTCAAGAACATAAATCCAAAATAGCAAAGTCCAATGCCTCTTGGATGATAGGTGGGACGATAAGTATTACTAAAAACGTTAGTTTTATCCTTGTCATAGAACGCCCTTAGACTTGACATCCAACCTAGGTGGGTGAGACGGGTAGTCATTCGAAAATGATGATCCCAACAGATATTAACGGAAAGGCTAATGACATTATTAACTGTCTAAGAGTTTGACCCTCTTGGGTCGGATGATGATTAACAAGTTGAGTTTTTGATTCGAATGAGACCAAAACATTTTTTTTTTGACTTGGACGATTTCTTTTTTTAGTCTTTTTATTTACTTTACATGTTAATTTGGGGTAGTTAGTTTATAACATAAGTAATCCCCATTATTATGATTTTGTCATTTCTTTTTCCTCGCTTATCTTATTTACATATTTTTATTGATTTTATCACTTAGATGATTAATAGCTAAAATAATTAAATTAAATATTTTTTAATTACTTTATCACGTAGTCAAACCTTTAATTAATAGTAAAACAAGAGACCTTTATTTGACCACATAGAATCCCTACGTAAAGTATGAATTTGGCCGGTAACCACCTTTGTGGACCTCAAAAGGTGCCTAACACCTTTCTTTCGAGGTAATTTGAACCCTTATCCGAACTCTAGTGATCTAAGACTAAACAAAAAAATAGGTTCGTACTAGCCTAGACCGGTGTTCTAATGCACCTTAATTCGTTAGGTGACAACTCTTCACACTCTTTTTTAACGCAATCCCAAAAAGAGTTTGTCACGTTGAATCCTTCCTTCCACGAGGAAAATGAGGTGCGACATGTACTAGATTTGTCTCTACGTTGTATTCAGAGATAAGTTGTATCAGTATATTCATTTGTACTTCACTTTGTACTTTTATTATATTAGCATCTCTTGTACTGATACCACCAGGTCTTAGGATTATATTGTGTAATTGATCTTGTATTTCAGATGTTCCACATTCTTTCCTTTATTTATTTGATTAGTCCATTACTAGCCGTTCCAGACTACGGGTTTGGCTTACCTACTGGTGGGTTATAGTAGGCGCCATCATGATACAAGAAATTGGGTTGTGACAAGTTTTTTCATCACAGTAAGATTACCAACAACATCTACAAGTTGCTTAAAATGAGAAATATTTAACCAACATCATAAAAGTTTTGGCATTCCATCTAGCCTACCTTAACAGTTGATCGATGAAGTGTACATCTCAGTTAATTATGATGGTGAGTTCCGTTAGGTGTTGGCTGTCATTGTTCTAAAAGAGAGAAGCATCTAAATTTATGACTTGATGTTGGAAAAGAGGCGCGGACGTTTTGAGACATTGTTCGAGATACAAAAACTGGCTATATTATTGCCTACTTACCTTCTTATAAGTGGAATTTTGAATCAAAAGATTCGTACTGATTGATCGATGATTGAAGCATTCCAGGAAAACAGGTGATAACTACTTTCTACAGGGTAATCCATTTAATGTAGAATATATTGAAGGAATTTTTCAACAATCTAGTGGTAGCCTGTAAGTATCATGATTTATTTTCATAAATTTTATAACTCTTACTTCAGTTAGATATGCATTATCTGATTTTTACAAATGTAGGAATTACAGTATTTTTGTTGCATCTTACGCCGAGTATTTGAGTGATGGATTACAAGTACCGAATGATGGACTTGCTGCCGAATTATTTCGTCAAAGATATTCTATAATTTTGTGGAATTATAAAACTGTGAAGGCTAAAAAAGGGTACGTAAGCGACATTAAAGGTCTGCCATGATCAAAGTCGAATTTCATACCACCGGATGAAGCACAATTGGTCAATATTGAGTAGATATTTATCGCTTGATTCTGTCAAAGTAACCTTAGGAAGTTGGCTTTAAAATATGTAAATATTTATCATTTTCAACAAATTACCCATGACAATTTTATATTTCATATTTTTATTGAATTATTTAATGTAATTTGTGATGACTTGGATTTACTTTTTGTTAGGAATTTTATTTTAATTGATGAACAATTATTTTACCATGAATTCTATTTTATCCTTGGATTTAAAAAATGTTAGATTATTGCTAACAGTGGATTACTTAATTCAATATTGCAACAGATGGATCATCTATTGCAACAGATGACTCATGTGTAGAAAATAATCAAAAAAATATAGACATATGTTGCAAAATATGACTAACCTATTGCAATAGATGACCCATTTATTGGAAATTATCAAAAAGATATATGCATCCGTTACAACAGATGACTAACCTGTTGCAACATATAACACATCTATTAAAAATTATGAAACAAATATAGACATCTATTACAACAAATGACTAACCTGTTGTAATTGGTTAAAATTGCAATTGAACTTATTAATTGAAAAATAATTTTAGTTAAATTAATTTTTTTATTACTAATTATGATTTAATATGAACCATTTCACTTCAAATTAGTCAATTGATCACTCTATCCAGGACGAATATACTTTGTTGATCATATAATTACTGTGTAGTTCATTAAAATTACAATTGAAATCATTAATAGAAAGCTAATTTTAGTTAAATCAATTTATTTATTACTAATAATGATTTAATATGAATCGTTTCACATCAAATTAGTCAATTGATTACTCTATTCAGGACGAAGATACTTAGTTGATCATGCAAGTACTATGTAATTCACCAAAAATTGCAATTTTGAACTTATTAATTGAAAGCTAATTTTAGTTAAATCAATTTATTTATTACTAATAACGGTTTAATATGAATTATTTCACATTAAATTAGTCAGATAAATATAGATATATTTTGCAACAGATGACTAACCTATTGCAACAGCTGACTCATCTGTTGGAAATAATCAAACATATATAGACATCTATTGCAACAAATGACTAATTTGTTGGAAGAAATCAAAACAATTCTTGCTAGTCGTTTGATTTCTTCTAAAAAATGATCCATCTATTGTAACAAATAACTAACTTGTTGGAAGAAATCAAAATAGATCTAGCTAGTTATTTGATTTCTTCCAACATATAGGTAACCTTTTACAATAGATTACCCATTTGTTGTAAGAAATAAAAATAGGTCTTCAAGAGGTTCGATTTCTTGCAATAGATGAATTATTTGTTGCAATAGATGGGTCATCTGTGGGAAGAGATCAAAATAGTTCTTCAAGAGGTTTGATTTCTTCTAATAAATAGAGTGTTCATCTATTGGAAGAGATCAAAATAGGTCCTTAAGAGGTTTGATTTCTTCCAAAAGATGACCCATCTGTTGTAATAGATGGGTTATCTATTGTAATAGATATGTCATCTATTAGGAGAGATCAAAATAGGTTTTTATAAAGTTTTATTTCTTACAACAGATGATCCATTTGTTGTAATAGATGACCCATCTGCTGTAGTTGATTTCTTTTAACAAATAACCCATCTGTTGGAAGAGATAAAAATAGGTCTTCAAGAGATTTGATTTCTTCCAATAGATGACCCATATGTTGCAACAAATAGGTCATCTGTTAGAAGAACTCAATCCAGTAACAAGAACTATTTTGATTTCTTCCAATAGATATGTCACCTGTTACAATAGATGGGTCATCTGTTGGAAGAGATCTTTTTAAAGTTATTTTTGGTCCAATAAGAACCATTTATTAATAAATGGAAAAGGCTAATGCCCAGTTCTGCAATAGAATTAAAAAAAGGATAAAAAAAGACCAAGCCTGAAAACCAAACTCACTCAAATCCTGGGAAAAATCAAACATTTCCAAGATTTTTAAAAAGTCATCCCTTTGTCTGGGTACTCAATACTCTTTCTCTTTCGACCATTTTTCCTGAGCTTGATAGATGTTCCTATGGTAGCCGAGCTTTGAGATTATTTGATACATCCTTTGGGTAGCTTCTATCTTATTCCAATCTTATTCATGTGCCTGCTCTGTCTATCATATTTACTCAAATCCAATAAGTTGTGATACTAAGTTCTTTGGCACTAGACCATCCATAAGATAAATAGTTGGACTAACTTTCCA
Source organism: Capsicum annuum (assembly GCF_002878395.1). Lineage (NCBI taxonomy): Eukaryota > Viridiplantae > Streptophyta > Magnoliopsida > Solanales > Solanaceae > Capsicum > Capsicum annuum. Next base: position 294,801 of record NW_025822696.1, on the reverse strand, counting down.
ACACCACTACTCTCGCCTTAATCCAAGGTTGGGGTAAGAAGTTATGAGCAAATTATGGCGGTGATAGTAACTTTCCAGTTTCAACAGCTCAAACCATGACTCGCTTCCAAACATAATGAGTCATGGGGAGGACTCATTATTACGGCAGTGAGGAAGCCCAAACTTTGGTCCCTTGACAATGAGCCCAGGGTATGACTTGTTGTGAGACACAATGAGTCATTATGAGGGACCCATTGTCATAACAGTCAAGGGCTAGATTTTTTATCCTTGGGTAACGACTCCAGGCCACGACTCATGGCCAGAACCTACGAGTCATTACCTAAGTTGTGATGACTGTTCCCAAAATTTTTCCAACATATTTTAATTAGGGTCTTTTTGGTCCTTTCCTCCCTTCAAACTCTTGTTCCATGACTAAAAACACCCTAATGACCCCTTTGCTATCAGGTATCTAAATTAAAACCTTACTTTTCCTCTTTAACTCCCAATGCAAGATATATTAGGGTTTCAAAGAGAATTCATCATTCAAGATCCAAGCTTTGATTTCTCTTTAAATTCTTTGGTATTTTAGGCATTTTGATGATCCTTAATATGAATTTTACATTATGGAATTTATTTAATTATTATTCATGTGATTTTAAATTGATGGTAGATGGAATCATCTTTATACACTTTCTACTTGTTAGGAATTTGAGGCATCCCAGATGTTGCCATTGGTATGTTAGAGATATTTTCTCGTGATGTTTATTGGTTTCTTGATCTGGGTTCTACTCTATCTTATGTGCAGCTGTACACTTTGGTTTTGGTCCTGAAAATATTTCTGACCCCTTTTCTGTGTCTACTTCGATGGGTGATTCTATTGTTGCTATAAAAATCTATAGTGGTTGTGTGGTGTCCATCCTTCATAGGGAGAAATTAGTGGATTTGATAGAACTTGATATGCTGGATTTTGATATAATCTTGGGTATGGATTGGCTTTATTTGTGCTATGCTTCTCTTAATTGTAGAGCCCAAAAGGTTAGTTTCCTTTTCCTAAATGAGTCAATGATTATATGGGAGGGGAGTTCCTTAGAACCCAAAGGAAATTTTATTTCTTATCTCAGAGCTCAGAAAATGATTTCCAAGAGTTCAGGTTAAAGATTCTAAATTTTAGAGTCCTTCTTTGCAATCTATCCTCGTGGTTAATGAATTTCCTAAAGTTTTTTTCTGATGATCTTCTGGGGATTCCTTCCAATTGGGAAATAGATATTGGGATTTATCTTCTACTAGATACCCATACCATTTCCATTCTTCCTTATAGGAAGGCCCCGACTGAACTAAAGGAGCAAAAAAAGCAGTTAAAGGATCTTTTTGATAATGGTTTCATGCATCCTAGTATTTCTCCATGAGATGACCCTATGTTTTTTGTGCGAAATAAAGATGGATCTCCTTAGATGTGTATATACTATGACAGTTAAATAGGGTTACCATGAAAAATAATTATCCTCTTCCTAAGATTGATGACCTTTTCGATGAGCTTCTGGGTGCTAGGTGTTTCTGTAAGATTGATCTTCATTTGGTCTATATCAGCTAAAAATAAGGGAGGTTTATAATCCCAAGACTACTTCCAAACTCGGTATAGCTATTATGAGTTCCTGGTTATGTTGTTTGGGTTGACTAATGCTTTGACTGCTTTCATAGATCTTATGAATCTAGTGTTCATGTAGCTTCTGGATTTGTTTGTTATAGTCTTCATTGATGACATCATGGTGTACTCTAAGAGTGAGGAAGATCATGCCAATCACCCTAGAACTGTGTTACGAACTCTTAAGGATCCGAAATTATATGTAAAGTTTTCTGAGTGCAAATTTTGGCTAAGTGCTGTGAACTTTCTTGGGCATGTTGATTCTAGTACAGGGATCAAGGTGGACCCATATAAAGTTAAGGCTGTTAAAAGGTGGCCTAGACCCACGACTCTAATGTTATTACGAGTTTCTTGGGCTTGGTTGGATGTTATTGGAGGTTTGTGGAGAGATTCTCATCTATTGTTACTCCACTGACAAAGTTGACACAAAAAAGGTTAAGTGTTTGTGGTCCGATGCTTGTGAGAGTAGTTTTTGAAGTTGAAGGATAAGTTGACTTCTGTGCTAGTTTTGACCCTTCTCGAGGGTACTAATGGGTTTGTTGTGTATTGTGATATGTCCCATGTGAGACTGGGTTATGTTTTGATACAAAATGGTAAGTTTGTGGCCTAGGCTTCCAGGTAGATTAAGGTTAATGAGAGGAATCACTTGATTCACGATCTAGAGTTGGCGGCTGTGGTATTTTCTTTGTAGATTTGGTGCTATTATTTGTGTGGAGTGAAGTGGATATTTATTCAAACAATAAAATCTTGCATTATGTATTTATGCAAAAGAAATTAAATATCAAGTAGAGGCAGTAGCTTGAATTGCTTAAGGATTACGATATGAGTCTTTACTACCATCTAGGTAAAGGTAATGTTGTTGTTGATTCTCTTAGCAGGTTGTCTATAGGTATTCTATCTCATGTTTATGAGGATTAAATAAGGTTGATGAAGGATATTTATAAGTTGGCTAACTTAGGAGTTTATCTCTTAGACTATAAGGATGAGGTAGTGATTGTTTAGGAAGTGGTTAAGTCGTCTCTTGGTGTTAAGGTTAGGAAAAGCAGACTTTAGATCCTATACTTACAAAGATTAAGGATGATGTTGGTCAACAAAAGGTTATGAATTTCGAGATTGGGGGAGATAGCGTCTTGAGGTATTAGGGAAGATTGTGCGTTCCTGATGTTGGCAGGCTATAGGAAAGGATTTTAACTGAAGGTCAGAAGTCTAGATGTATAGTTTATCAGGGTTTGACTAAGATGTATCATGACTTGCAGAAAATCTATTGGTGGAATAATATAAAGAGAAATCTGGTGAATTTTGTTGCTAAGTGTATGGTTTGCCAGCAAGTAAAGGTAGAGCATTTGAGGCCTCGTGGCATATATCAAGAGATAGAGTTGCCCATGTGGAAGTGGGAGATAATCAATATAGACTTTGTTATGGGTCTTCAATGATCTCTCAATTAGTATGATTCTATTTGGGTCATTATGGATAAAATGAGCAAGTGTGTTCACTTCTTGCCTGTGAGGACTAACTACTCATGAGAGGATTATGCTAAGTTGTTTATTCAAGAGATAGTTAAGTTGCATGAAGAGCCAGCGCCCGTCATCTCAGACTGAGGTGCATAGTTTTTGTCTCACTTCTAGCATTCGTTTCAGAAAGATTTGGGTACTTGGACTATTTAAACTTTGAAGGATATGCTAAGGGCTTGTGTGATTGATTTTAAAGGTAGTTAGGTTGACTATTTTCCCCTTATTGAGTTTTTTTATAAGAACAATTATCATTTTAGCATTCAAATGGCTCCTTTTGAGGCTCTTTATAGTAGAAGGTATAGGTCTTCTATTGGGTGGTTTGACGTAGGTGAGACTAGTTTTTTGGATCTTGCTTAGTTCACCAAGCCATGGAGAAGGTGAAAGTGATTTGAGAAACACTTAAGATTGCCCAAAGTCGCCAAATGTCTTATACGGATGTGAGGAGGAGGGAGTTGGAGTTTGAGGTTAGTGATTGGGTATTCTTAAAGGTTTCTCCTATGAAAGAAGTCATGAGATTTAGTAAGAAGGGGAAGCTCAGTCCCCGTTATGTTGGTCTATATAAGATTGTGAGGAGAATTGAGAATTTCATTTATGAATTGGATTTGCCAGTGAGTTTGACCTCGATTCATCCTATTTTTCATGTGTCTATGCTGAACAAGTATGTGGGTGATCCCTCTTTGATATTGCCTATTGAGGATGTTAGTGTCACAAATTCGTTGTCTTATGAGGAAGTCCTAGTCGAAATATTGGGTAGGAAAGTTCCTAGATTGAGAACTAAGGATGTAGCTTAGGTAAAAGTGCTTTGGAGAAATTAAAAGATGGAGAAAGATACATGGTAATCTGAAGAAGATATGTAAGACAAACAACGGTCCTTGTTTCCAGCGATGGATGAAAGTGATTAAGGTTTGAGTTTTGTTACCCTTTTGTTGCCTTTTTTAATTTGTCCATGGATTCTGTTTGCATTCTTTCTTTTATTATTCTAAGGGTTCCCTAACATTTCATTCTGGGATGAGTGACCAAAGGGGGAAGGGGTAATATGATACCAAAATTTCTTGAGCAATAGACCCCCCATGAGATAAATAGTCGGACTAGTTTTCCAACGCCACAGGTCTCACCTAAATCCAAGGTCGGGGTAAGAAGTTATGGCCAAATTATGGCATTGATGTTAAAATGCCAATGACAGTGTCTCAGACCATGACTCGTTGCCTAGCATAACGAGTTGTATGGAGGACTCATTGCCACAGTAGTGAGGAAGTCCAGACTTTGGTCCTTTGCAACAAGTCTAGGGTATGACTCACTGTGAGACACAACAAGCCATTATGAGGGAACCATTGTTATAACATTAAAGGGCTAGAGTTTTTATCCTTAGGTAACGACTCAAGGCCATGACTCGTGGTCAGATCTCACGAGTCATTACCGATGACTATTCTCAGACTTTTCGTACATATTTTAATTAGGGTCTTTTTGTTTTTTCCTTCCCTTAAACTCTTGTCAACGACTAAAAACACCCAAATAACCCTCTTTCATCAGGTATCAAAATCAAAACCTTACTTTTCATCTTTCACTCCCAAGGTAAGAGTTATTAAGGTTTTACAGAGAATTTATCATTCAAGCTCCAAGCTTTGATTTCTCTTTAAATTCTTTGATATTCCAGGTATGTTTCTCATCCTTAACATGAATTTTACATTGTGTCATTTATTTAATCATTATTTATGTGATTTTAAATAGATAGGTTTGAAATTGGGTTGAGGGCTTTAATTAATTATTACTTGAATTGTTTTTCCCATGATTAATTGTCTTATTCATGCTTTAAATTGATGGTTTTGGGTCTGAATTAGTGCATGGTTATAATGGTTGGAATAGGGGACATGAGTGTCACGACCTGAGACTACTTCCCAGCCACGACAAGTCAACAACGGTGCTTATGGTCACAAGTGACCATAAGGTAACCCATGAGCTGGTACCTACTTTGAGCACTGAATAAACTGGCAATAAAACACGTATACAGAAGATAAACTAATATGGACAAAATCAAGCGTGATTCAATCACAAGTCTGTAAATGTCTGATAACAATACTGAAAATGCAATTGACAATACTGATAAACTGACTAACTATCAAACTGACTGTCTGAAAGCCTTTAAACTGACTGAGGAGTTGATGGGACAGGCCCCAACTAACTCCAACTGACTAACAAAAAAGAAATCGATAAATAAGTAAATAAACATAATAGGTCCTCGATAGATGAGAACTCACTGCTACTACTACTGAAGTGCTAGACTGTCTAAGTACTGTTGGGAAAGTACTGTTGGGAAACTGAGTGTTCGAACCTATGATATAAACATTATAGCGCAAAGAAGAGTATGCAATCAGTACTTTGAATGGACTGGTGTATGAGATGAGGTTAGGCTGACATATATGGGTTATGATGGACTTATGATATAAACATGAATGCATGAAAGCTAAAATATTTGAGAATACAAGACCAAACATATAATATATCCGAAATAATCTGTAAACTAAAGTATTAAAATATGATAACTGAATTACTGGTAATCTGTAATCTTTGGTCAAGCAAACCTGAACTGGATTCTGGACTGAATACTTCACTGAGACTGTGGTAGGTATCATCTAACTGACATGCCCCAATCTGAGCTAATCGGGGTCAAACCTGTGACGCCAGTTGAAAGGGTGTCAGTACCATGCCATGGGTACTAACAATGGCTGTGTGGATCCACTAAATTGGTGTCATAAAGGACCAGGGTGTTAAGCCTAAACTGACGAGTGATCCCTGAGAGAATGCCAAGCCTAACTAAAGGGTGACTCCTCATATCCTATGCTAGCTATGTAGTTCTGGAATACAGGGATATTTACTAACAACTCTACCTAACTGACGAAGAAGACGCCATCCCTGCATTCGCTCGGTGCTAAATCCCACTCCCAAATGAATTGACACCGATTACTTGACTGAACTAAGCTTAACTGAACAAACAACTGATCATATCAACTAATTGAATGATAATGCTCATAGTTTATCTGAAATCATTCTGAAGATACTGAAATTATGTAAACAATTAGGTATCGGGTATTCATAATCCACCAACACTTAATGGAAATAACAATGATGACATATAAAGCTTTAAAATCCATACTAGGGGGATCATTGCTCAAAACCCAACATTTAGACATTTCATCAAATAGATGACAGTCATGCATTTAAGCATGGGAATGGGTAAAGCATGCAATAATTCATAATAGGTCAAACCCATCGATAGGCACTCAAACTTGTTGCGAAAATTCACTTAGACCCCTAAACTAAGGCCTGTTCCTATCAGACCATTAAACCCTTGAATTTTGTTCCAATTGGACACTTTTTACCTATGTGGCACTGCACGTGGGAGGCACGTGAGGAGCATTTTTTTTTTTTACTAATTTACGAAAAAAAAGTTGTCAAGGGGCATTGAGGGCCCCAATTTTTTTTTAATAACAAATTTTCTTTTTATTAAACACTAAAGGCTCCAAAAGCATTAGAGGGCCCCAATTTTTTTTTTTAATAAAACTGAATTTAAAAAATATCTGTTTTTTAGTTTCATCTTTTAAAATTTTTTATAATTTCTTTTTAATAATTAGATTTTTATTTTTATTTTTAAATAATTTTATAATTATTTTTTCATAATTAGGATCCTCAATGCAATTTTTTATTTTCATTTTAAAAAGTTTTATAAATTATTTTAATAATTAATTTATTATTTTTTAAATAATATTTTAATAATTTATTTAATTTTTAAAAAAATTCTATAATTTTTTTAAATAATTACTTTTTATTTTATTTCTAAAATTATTTTATAATTATTTTTTCATAATTTATATCCTCAATGACATTCTTAATTTTCATTTTTAAAAAATTTTGTCATTTTTTTAATAATTATATTTTAAACAAAATATTTTTTAATAATTTATTTCATTTTTAAAAAATTTTTATAACTTTTTTTTAAATAATCAGTTTTTATTTTTATTTTTCAAATAATTTTACAATTATTTTTTCTTAATTTGGATCCTCAATGCCATTTATCATTTTCATTTTAAGAAGTTTTATAATTTTTTTAATGATTAATTACTTATTTTTTAAATAAGTGTTTAATAATTTATTTCATTTTTTAAAAAATTTTATAATTTCTTTTTAATAATTAGTTTTTTTTTTATTTTTAAATAATTTTATAATTAGTTTCTCATAATTTGGATCCTCAATGCCATTTTTTATTTTAATTTTAAATTTTTTTTTAATAATTGATTTCTTATTTTTGAAATAATTTTTTAATAATTTATTTCATTTTTTTAAAAGATTATAATTTTTTTTAAATAATCAGCTTTTTATTTTTATTTTTATAATAATTTTCTAATAATTGTTTCATAATTTGAATCATCAATGCCATTTTTTATTTTCATTTTAAAATTTTTATAATTTTTTCAATAATTAATTTTTCATTTTTTAAATAATATTTTAATAATTTATTTTATTTTTTAAAAAAATTTATAATTTTTTGAAATAATCTATTTTTATTTTTATTTTTTAAATAATTTTATAAATTATTTTTCATAATTTATATCCTCATTTCAATTTATTAAAATTTTTTATAATTATTTTAATAATTAATTTTTCTAAAAAATAATTTTTTAATAATTTATTTCATTTTTAATTTTTTTATAATTTTTAAAAAATAATCAGTTTTTTATTTTTATTTTTTAAACAATTTTAGAATTATTTTTTAATAATTTCCTCAATGTCATTTTTATATACTTTTTTTAAAAAATTATAATTAATTTTTAATAATTATTGGACCTACAATGCCACGTGTCAGCTTCCAATTAGTTCGTTTTGCCACATCATCGCTTGTGTGCAATACACACTTTGACCTTTTTGCTTATAGGGAAAAGATTGCCCAATTGAAACCAAATTGGGAGGTTTAGGGGTTTAATAGGTACAAGCCTTAGTTTAGGGGCCTAAGTTAATTTTAGGGACAAGTTTGTGGGGCTATCGATAGGTTTGACCTTTACAATACTAAAACCATGAACTAAGGATTTCAATGTGAAGATTCCAATATTCAAAACATGAAATTTTCATTCTACTTGAAACACTTATAATGATAACTTGAAAATAATTTATCAAGACATTCATGGATATAATTCAACTAAATCATGTAACACTCAAAATTTAAGTATAAAAAGGATTCTTGGACTCCATGGGTGAAAAGGGCCCTTGGATGAACATCACACATACGTTAAACCCTTAAGCTTGAAAGAGAAACACCAATCTTGATGCTTTATTGAAGGTTCTTGGATTGAGGAACTTGAATTCTTAGTTTCCTTAGAGAGAAAGTAATGGAATTTTAACGATCATAGAGGAGAAGAGGGTTTGTTTTAGAGAGAAAATTGGAGAAGATGGGAAAATAATGCCCTAATAGGTGTTATAATTCGTGATTTGACAATTGGGTTGAGGGGAAAAGAAATTATTGCCCTTCAGGCAATTAAATTCATAATTGGATTGTGGATTACATGGTCACCGTGATGCGGTAGGTGTGCCATCGCTATTAGCACCACAACGCAATACTATCGTGATGAGCTGCTGGAATCGTGATCCAAACAAGACCCAATCCTTGTTCGAAAAATCCAAAACTTCCCCGAGATATGGTCCTTACACCTTGGAACATGAATTAACTCAAAAACCAACATATCGGGTTCGGGAAGACCAATTTAAAAATCCTCAAAGTTAAGAGGCCCAAAAAATGACTATGCCCCCAACACTTAGTGAGATTTTTAGGATATAAGCCTCTTATGCATGCTACTAGAAGTTGAACTGAGCTAGGAATAATGCGAGGTATTACAATATCTCCCCCTTGGGAACATTCGTCCACGAATTGGACTGATTTAGCTGAGAGTACTGAAGAAATCGAGACCATATACTGAACATGTATGACTATAAATGAACTGACATTTGTGAAAGCATCCAATGACATGAGAATGAGTATGTAGATGGAATTGAGAATGGAAAAGAGAAAATCTAAGGAAAATTGTTACCTTAAGATGAGTCTGAGTTGGCAGAGAAAAGATGAGGGTACTTGGTATGTATTTCTGCTTCTGCTTCCCAAATGGCTCCCTCAACAGACTGATTCTGCCATAAAAATTTAACCAAGGGAGCTTCCTTGTTCCTTAGTCTATGAATCTGATGATCAAGGATCTCGACTTGGATTTCTTTGTAAGAATGGCTACCCTGAACATCCTACTTTTTGGAGGAACTACAATAGCTGGATCACCAATACACTTCTTTAACAAGGAAACATGAAATACCAGATACACTGATGCCAATTCTGCAGGAAACTCAAGCTCATAAGCTACCTTCCCAAAATGGCTCAAGATACTGTAAGGGCTAACATATCGGGGACTGAGCTTCCCTTTCTTGCCAGATCTCTTCACTCCCTTCATGGGTGATATTTTCAAATACACCAAATCACCAACACCAAACTCAAGGTCTCTTCTTCTCACATCTACATAGGATTTCTGACGACTTTGAGATATCCTAAGCCTCTCCCTGATTAATTGAACTTTCTCTATCATATCAAACACTGAATCTGGCCCTATCAGCGCAGCCTCACCTACTTTGAACTAGCCAATAGGAGATCTACACCTTCTCTCATAGAGAGCCTCAAGTAGAGCCATTTGAATACTGGAGTAATAAATATTATTGTAGGAAAACTCTATCAAAGGTAAGTGATCATCCCAACCTCCTTTAAAGTCAATAACACATGCTCTCAACATGTCCTCTAGGGTCTAAATTTTCCTCTCTGCCTGAACATTAGTCTGAGGATGAAAAGTTGTATAGAGATGAACTTAGGTACCAAGACTCTTATGAAATGCCTTCCAATGGTGAGAGGTAAATTGAGTACCTTTATATGAAATGATAGACAAAGTAACTCTATACAACCTAACCAACTCTCTAATATAGAGCTTTGTGTAGTCTCGGCTGAATAAGAAGTATGAACTGGCAAGAAATAAGCTGATTTGAGTCATGCTGATGACGCGCATGAGGCAACCTTATCACAAAATCCATGTTCTTCTCTTCCCACTTCCAAGTGGGAATACTGATGAAATATACCACTAGGCCTCTGGTGTTCAAACTTGACTTGATGACAGTTAGAACACTTAGCTACAAACTCTGCAGTATCCCGCTGCATACCACTCCACTAATAGATTTCTAGCAAATCACGGTACATCTTAGTGGCTCTTGGGTTAATGGATTAATACACACCATGAGCTTCTGCTAAAATCTTTTATCTTAACTCATCAACACACAACACACACAACCTACCCTGATATTGCAACACACCATCTCCCCCTTGGGAGAAAACCTCTACTTTCTGATCTCTAACTGATTTCTTCAACTTAACAAAACTGGAATACCTATCTCGCTTCTTCTTCACTTTGGCAACCAAAGAAGATTTCAAACCATTTTGAACCTATACACTACCCTCAGCTCAATCAACCAACCGAAAACCTAATCTAACAAGCTTATGAATCTCCTGGACTAACTTCTTCTCATCATTCTCAACATAAGCAACACTACCCATAGATAATTTACTAAGGGCATCTGTCACTACATTGGCCTTGCCAGGATGATATAACACACTCATATCATATCTTTTAACAACTCTAACCACCTTCTCTTATGAAGATTTAAATCTTTCTACGAGAACATATACTGCAAACTTTTGAGATCAGTGAATACATCAACATGAATCCCATAAAGATAATGCCTCCAAATTTTTAAGAAAAAAACATCATGGGTAGGATAATTCTTTTCATGGTGTTTAAGATGTCTAGATGCATAAGCTATGAACTTACCTCTCTACATCAACACATAACCAAGACCAACTCTGGAAGCATCACAGTAAATAACAAATCCATCTGGACCATCTGGCAAAGTCAACACTGGGCTGAAGTGAGTCAAGTCTTCAACTCCTAAAAACTCTTCTCGCAAGAATTTGACCACTGAAATTTGACTTTCTTTTGAGTCAATCGAGACGTGGTGGATGCAATAGATGAAAAACCTTCAACAAACTATCGATAATAGCTAGCCAAACCCAAGAAACTCCTGATATCTAATAGAGAGATGGGTCTAGGACAGTTTTTCACTGCTTTGATCTTTTGAGAGTCAACTCTAATGCCATCATCGGAAATAATATAGCCAAATAAAGCAACTGATCTTAGCCAAAATTCGCACTTACTGAATTTGGTGAATAATTAATGGGCTCTAAGAGTCTACAATACAATTCTGAGATGGTCTGCATGATCGTTTTCACTATTAGAATAGAGAAGTATATCATCAATGAAGACTATGATGAATATGTCCAAGTACTGCTTTAACACTCTGTTCATCAAGTCCATGAAAGTTGTTTGTGTCATTAGTTATCCCAAAAGACATAACTAGGAATTCAAAGTGACCATATCGAGTTTTGAAGGTTGTTTTCAAAGTGTCACATTCTCTAACTCTGAGCTAATGATATCCAGATTTGAGGTCTATCTTAGAGAAATAACTGGCACCCTAAAGTTGGTTGAACAAGTCATCAATCCTGGAGAGTGGATAATTATTCCTGATTGTGACCTTATTCAATTAACAATAATCGATGCATATTCTGATAGAACCGTCTTTCTTAACGTACGAACAGGACTGGAATGCCCCATGGGAAAATATTGGTTTTGATAAATCCCTTTTTTAAGAGATCTTTTAACTGTTCTTTCAACTCTTTGAGCTCAACTAGAGCCATTCTGTAGGGCATAATAGAGATAGGTTATGTATCTAGAAGGAGATCTATTTTGAAGTTAATTTCCCTTTTAGGAAAACTCTCAGAAGATCTTCAAGGAAAATATCTGAAAATCCTTACTACTGAAACTGAATCGAGACTTGAAGTCTCACAACTAGAGCCTTTGAATTGAAAAATATGGTACACACCCCTTAGATATCATCCTTCTCGCTCTAAGATATGAAATAATCTGATCCCTAAGCTCCGAAGTACCACCCCTTCATTCAATAACTAGAATAATCTGATCCCTAAGCTCCGAAGTACCACCCCTTCATTCAATAACTAGTTCATTAGGAAATTAAAACTGGGTAACTCTGTTTCTACATTCAAATGAAGCATAGCATGAGCGAAGCCAATACATGCCGAGAATAACATCAAAATTAGTCATCTCTAACTCCATAAGATCAACTAAAGTGACTTTCTGAGATACTATAACCAGGCAATTTTTGTATACCCGTCTGACTATAATATATTTACCTACTTGGGTAGACACTAAGAAAGGCTCTGCTAATGTTTCTACACTGACACCAAAATTGATAGCTATATAGAGGGTTATAAAAGAAAGTAAAGCTCCGGGATCTAGCAAAACATACATATGAAGATGAAAATCCTGTAACGTACCCATAACTACATCGGGAGAACTCTCCTGATCATGTCGAGACTGAAGTACATATAGTCTATTCTAGCATTTCCCACTGGTCGCACTGGAAGTGGTGTTCTGCTGAGTCAGGTGGCTTGCGAGTGCTGCTGAAGAAGTATTCTAGCCCTGTTGGCGATTATTTCTGCCCTTCTACGTCACCACCATACACTCTCAGATCTTGTGGCTTGGTTTTCCATATCCAAAACACACGTCACTGCTAGCCTTACACACACCCTAATGATTCCTACCATACTTTTTGCAGAGAGGATTAGCATGACTATTATGCACACTACCTTGGGACTTGGAGCCTGGTTCCCTATCCCAATTTTTATCCTAGAACTTTGGTACTGGCGCACTAGCTGAAGGCAGAGCTAGGGCTTAAGATTTCTGATAGAAATAAGAATGGTTACCACCCTTTGACCTCGGCTAAGAAAATTTAAAGCTACTTGTTCTAGACCTCTTATTCTTTCTCTTTCTCTTTAAGCTTCTATCAATCTATTGAGCATGAACTATAATCCTAGATAGGTCTATCTCCTTAATCAACATAGCATTCCTACACTTCTTTACCACACTATCAGCTACACCAGAAACAAACTTACTCATTCTATACCTATTATCAGCCACCATTAAAGGAGCATACCTCGCCAATTGAGTAAACTTAAGCGAGTATTCCTTCACACTCATATTACCCCACTTCAAATTAATAAACTCCAGAACATTAGCTTTCCTTAAATCTAATGGAAAGAACCTGCATAAGAAGGCCCTGGCAAACTCCTCTAACTCAGCAGGCCTTGCCTCAACACCCCCATCCTCCTTCTACTGCTTATACCACGTATGACCTACATCAAGCAACTGGTAAGCAGCCAACTCTGCACTCTCAACCAAAGTGACACCTATGATATCAGTCACCTTCTGAACCATGTCAAGAAACTCTTGTGGATCCTCCTCATACTTGGATCCTGAAAACAAAGGGGGGTTCATTTGGGTAAAATCCCAAATCCTAGATGCAGCTGTATTTTCCACTGGGTTAGCTGGATAAATAGTCTACTGGTTGTTCTGAGCAGCTACTGAGTGAGATAAGGTAGTAAATGCAGCTCTGAACTCGGCATGAGAGATGTACTCATTCAGGGGATCTTTCTGAACAGGCAAAGGTACGAGCTAATTTCCAATTCTTCTTTTATTGTTCATTTTAGGAGACATTGTCTGTAAATAAAAGAAAAAATGAGTAAAAGAGAGAGTTTTATATAGAGATTATGCTCATTCACACGACATGAATACTGAAAGAAGGATAAATTTTTCTAAACCATCTTGTATCCCCTTGTCCATAAGTGTGGCACGCTTTACACCAATGCACATGAATCTACTCGATACAACTTTCAGACTCTCTAGGACACCGTAAGATAACCCATAAGCTGCTACCTACTGTAAGCACTGAATAAATTGGCAATAAAACATGTATGCAGAAGATAAACTAATAAGGCCAAAATTAATCTAAAATCTAAAAGCGTGATTCAATCACAAGTCTAGAAACGTCTGATAACAATACTAAAAAGACAACTAATAATACTGATAAACTAAATAACTATCTAACTGACTGTTTGAATGTCTGAAAGCCTCTAAATAGACCGAGAAGTTGATGGGACAGGCACCAACTAACTCTAACTAACTAACTAAAAATAAATGCGAAAATAACTAAATAAACATAACAGGTCCTCGATAGATGAGGACTCACCACTGCTGCTGAAGCGTTGGACTATCTAAGTATGGTCAGGAAACTGAGCATTTGAACTGATGATATAATACATCATAGCGTAAATAAGAGTATGCGGTCAGTACTTTAATGTACTGGTATATAAGATGAGGTTAGGTTGATATACATAGGTTACTGTACGCACGAAACATGGAATAACTGAATAGCATGAGACAACAAAACATGAATGTATGAAAGATGAAATATCTAAGAATGCAAGACCAAAAATATAATATTTTTGAAATAATCTATAAACTAAAGTACTAAAATCTGATAACTGAATGACTAGTAATTTATATGCTTTGGTCAAAAAAACCTGAACTGAATTCTACATTGAATACAACACTGAGACTGTGGGAGGTATCATCTAACTGACATAACCTAATCTGAGCGAATCAGGGTCCAACCTATGACCCCAGTTGGAAGGGTGTCAGTACCGTGCTAATCGAGGTCCAATCAGGGTCTAATCGTTTACCTAATTTGAACCTTAAAACTACATCGTTTAGCGGGTATGTAATAATCCAAATAAGTTCCTTAAGCTATCATTCTACATGTGAATCAAGTAAGGCATCTAAGTACATCCCTGTCCTAGACGCTAATTTGAACTCTTTATTTCATAAAAGAATACAAACCACACTTTATTTATTCCCATGTTCTATCTCCCTATTCCCTCTCCCAAGATTAAAAGGGTGATAATATATGTATTTTCTTGGTGATCAATCCATCAAATAGTTAAATCAAGAATAAACAAACAACCAATAATGATAAGAAAATCAAATGAATCTGATCCAAAACAATAGTACTCATGTTCTTGTCTTTAACCCCGAAAAGGGAGTTTTTTAGCCACTCATAGCCATAATCAATATCCGAATATCTGTATGAAGAAATAAAACCATAAAGAAAGCTAAATTAAAGAATAAAAACCTAAATAGAAGTTGTGGTAGCCTCCAATGATTTCCAAGTTGATTAGGGTATTCCAAGATGTTTAAAACATAATTTAAGATGTTATATTTATAGTAGACAAGTCATAAACCAACTTGGATTAGGTTTCCAAGCTATTTTATTTCAGCTGGGAAGAATTTTCCTAATTTTGGTGCTCACCGTGTCATGGTATAGTGCTAAATGTCATGGGACCATGAAACAGTGTAATCACGTTGTGATTCTGGATTTTGAAATCTGTCGATTGAATTTTTACCACGACATGTTGCCTCATTCACCGCTATTAGGACTGTGATGTGGTGTGTCACCATTTTGGGCCCTTTCTATACCTTTGGTGTACAACACATGCGAATAGGACCTTCTACGCGCCTCTACTTGCCCTTGATATTTTTAGGACTCCAAATTGAGTCCAAGTTGTGTATTGTGCTTCCTTTGATCCATTCCAAGCCTTTTTGCATTGTTTCCACTTGATTTGAAACTTTTACATGTAATGCCCCGAGTTTGTACCCTAGACGCTACACGGTGCTAGTGACCCCAAAGGACCACCAGCTAACCCATGACTAGTACCTACTGTGAGAACTGAATAATAAGAACATGTAATAATAATGTAACTGATATAAATGCAAAAGTTAGGCTGAAAATGCCATAAGGTTCATAATTGAAAAAGTCAATACTGAATACTGAAAAAATAAGTGCTAAAATATCTGTCTGAAATAATATAGTCCGAAAGCCTCTAACTGTCTGATCATGGAGTTGATGGGACAAGTCCCCAACTAACTCCGACTATTGAACTACTGATAAGTAAAATTAATACTCTGTACTCAAACTATGAGGAATCACCACTAAATCTGCTCTAGATAATCTAGGCTGCAAAGTACAGTCAGGAGCCCGTACGTCTGAACCTATTATATAAGATATCATAGCGCAAAAGAAAAGTATGCGTCAGTACTTTGAATATAATGGTATGCTAAGTGAGGTAGAATGATACACATGGGTTCATATGCATGAACAATAACTAATTGGGTAACATGAACATAACTGAATGAGAGTACATGCATGAATACATAAACTATAACGGAGGTCATGATAACACTGAATACTGAGTTCTAAATACTGATTTACTGATATCTGAGATTACTGATATTGTATTACTGATAACTGAGTGACTGTATCTGACAGTCCTAATTCTGTAGAAGTGATTTAGTTCTATACTAAGCTGAGTGTCTATATTGATGTGTCGCATCGATGGGGTTGACGCGATGGCCGGTGCATTATGTCGAGTCTGCATCGGTTCATTAGAAATTACATGGGAACTAGGAAAAATATTTATCAATACGATAGTTGATGCGACGTGTTGAGATCGCATTGATCCACTGGTTGGACTCCCAAACTTGATTGAAACAAGGTCTGAAAAATTTGAAACTTGTCCGTGGACACCTACTAACATTCTTGATCATGGATAACCCAAAAAATCAATATTTAATGGTCGTATGGATCGTGAAATAAGATTTTCAACTTATGAAGGATAAAATATTTCTAAGTATGGACACTTAGCTGAATTTTCTAAGTCTGAGACCCCTTTTCAAGCTTTAACAGACTAAGTTAAGCTTAGAATTTTGTGGGGTCTTACAATATCTCCCCCTTGGGAACATTCATTCTCGAATGAGATTGATTATGCTGAGAAATACTGATGGACTAAGTTTATACACTGATCAAGCATATCTGATGCATGGAATGCAAGACTAAAAGTACTGATAACTTGAGTTTCAAAATTGAACATGCATATCTGATGCATGAGTACATGACTGAACTGATTCGTGAATACATGATTGGATATGCAACGGTAATAGATACCAAGTTTATAACTGTAACTGAACATGGAACTAAGCCAATCTAAGGAAGACTATTACCTTAAGTTGAGAATACTGATGAACTTGAGATCATTTACCAAACATGAATGAACGAGAACATGAGAACATAACTGAGCCTGAAATGTGATACATGAACTAAATATCATGAACTAAATTGATCCTTTAAATATATGGCTTATGATTGAGATCGAAACTTGAGGGTGCACCTATGAGTACCCACTACTCCAAACTGGATTCGTTATGTGAAGAGAAGATGAAAGGTTTAGGTCATGAAAGCTCGGGGGTTATAGTGCATCTCCCCCTTAGGACATTATGTCCCTCGATGAATGCTGACTTTGTTGAGATACTAAGGAAAAATTGAGATGATGCACGGGGCACCTACGACTAAATCGTGATTGAATATCTGAGATCTAAAACTGAGGCATGATATATGAACTGGGCTAAAATCGTAACTACTAGGATGCTTTATCTTGGAACAGTCATATTCACAAAATTTTGGATAGTAAGACTGGGTGGAAAGATAGGGAAAATCATACGAACTTGTCCGCCTCATTGCTAAACTGAATTCCTGGATTTACGAACTAACTTCTACTGAAAACTTATACTCAACTGGAGCATTTCGTGACACTCTTTCTATAAAGTTCTACTGACTTTAGGGAGCAAGGAAATCTTGGCATGGTCTGAATTAGACATTTGAATAACAAATCACGTCATGGCTATAATTCTGTAATATGGGGCGAGGCCTACAAAACATCATCTAAGATATAGTTACTAAGCCTTATGCACCACAACTACAAATTTTCATGCTTAGACATATTTCTCGAATACTCTCTCAACTATACCCTCCACCTTAGTACAACACTTCACCTGAGACTACTGTAACTATTCACATAGGTACTGAGCACGAATGCATAAATGTACTAACTTATTTGATTAACTGGATAACTGATAGCTGAATACTGGTCATATAAGATTGAACTATACTTAACCTGAATAACTGGACTGAAACTGTAGAGTACTATGCATCTGAGGTAAGGACTAACTGAGTAACATGAGATAACTCAGCATGAATTCATGAAAATTGTAATATTTGAGAATTAAAGGCCAAGCGTATAACATGATTCTGAAATAGTCTATAAACTAAGGTATTGTAATACTAATAACTGAATAACTAATAACTATACACTATGGTCAAGCAAACCTGAAACTGAACTGAGTTACTGATCTGATTACTGGACTGAGACTGTAACTGAGGCTGTAACTAAGACTTAACTGAGACTTAATACTGAACTGAGCACACTGTAAAGTATGAGTACATGAGTCATGAGCTCCATTTCCCGAGTTTGGAGTTTCTATTTTCATGAAACATGATTTGTAACACTAAGAGAACTGGAACTCCTTATACTAGGAACTATAAGCATACATACTTTTCGATAATGTGTATGAATAGGAGCTATGATCATAGAGCTGACATGTAAGGTATGAGTAGATATCATGATAGCTGAAGTGCAAAACTTTACACTGAGGTAAGGACAGGTTGGGCATCAACCTCTCCCACTACTTTTCTACCATACTAACATTACTACTAAAATCTGAAAGTCTAACTTGGTTACTTGTTATACTATCTCCCCCTTATCTTAAAGCCATTATTCTAAGTCTGTGAACCACTTAATCAACAAATCTAAACTGAACTATCATCACTTTACTCTAGATTCTGGGGGAAACACTGAGAAGGGCTCTGCTAATATTTCAGGTCTGACACCAAAGTTGACCGCTATATAGGGGTTACAAAGAGTGTCAATCCTCGGGGTCTAATAAGGCATAAACATAAAGATGAAAGACTTATAACATACCCATAACTATATTAGGAGATCTTACCTGATCATGGAGAGACTGGAGTGCATAAAATCTATTCTGGCATTGACCACTAGTGGTACTGGAAGTGGCTCCCTACTAAGTTGAGCGACCGGATGGGACTAGAGGATGGTTGAACTGACCCTGTTGACACAAATATTTTCCTTTATAAGCCATTACTCTACACTTTGGTATCTTATGTCCTGGATTACCATATCCAAAATACATATTACTGCCTGCTCTACACACACCTAGGTGATTTCTACTATATTCTTTACAAAGCGGATGGGTGTGACCACTGCTCATACTACCCTAGGTTTTGAAGCCTGGCAATCCATCATAACTGTCATTCCTGAACTTTAGTACTAGTGAACTAGCTGAGGATGGAGCTGGAACTAACGATTTGGATAAACTGGGAACGGTTACCACCTTCTGACTTAAGTTGAGTGAAATTAAAACTACTTATGCTAGCTCTCTTATTCTCTCTCTCTTTCTTCTTAAGCTTTTGCTCCTCAATCTGTTGAGCATGGAACATAAGCCTAGATATGTCCATCTCCTTAATCAACATCGTAGTTCTACACTTCTTCACCACACTATCTGATAACTCAGACATGAACTTGCTCATTCTGGACCTACTGTTTGATACTACATGAGGAGCACACTTGGCTAGCTGGATAAACTTAAGGGAATACTCTTTCACACTCATACTTCCTTGCCTGATATTGATGAACTCTAACACCTTGGCTTCTCTCATCTCTAAGGGAAAGAATCTATCTAGAAAAGCAGTAGCAAACTCTTCCCATTTTATGGGCTTTGCATCTGTGCCCCAGTCCACCTTCCACTGCTTAAACTATGTATGAGCTACATTTTGTAGCTGCTAGGTAGCTAACTTAACACTTTCACTAGAAGTTACTCCCGTGATATTTGTGACTTTCTAAACCCAATCGAGGAACTCTTATGGATCCTCTTTTGACTTAGATCCTGAGAATAGGAGAGGATTCATTCGGGTGAAGTCCTGAATCCTGGATGCAGCAGTATTGGCTACTGGATTAGCCTAAACAGCAGCTGGCCATTAATTTTGAGTTGCTATGGAACTGGCTAGAGTAGTGAATGCAGCTCTGAATTCGGTATTGGAGACATGTTCATCTAGGTGATCTGCCTGAACGAGCTGAGGTTCAGACTGATTTCCAGTTTTTCTTTGCTAGTCTTTTTAGGAGGAATGTTCTGTAACCAAAAGGAAGAAAAGGATTAGACTGAGAATTTAGCTTGAGATCATGCTCACTTGCACGATATGAATACTAAGAGAAGGGAAACTTTTCCTAAAAACATTTCATAGCCTTCTATCCATAAGTATGTTACGATACACACCCATGGACAAGACTCTACTTGATGCAGATTTCAGACTTTCTAGGACTCTGTTGAACCTTAGGCTCTGATACCAAGTTTGTAATGCCCTGAGTCTGTATCCTGAATGCTACAGGTGCTAGTGACCTTGAAAGACCACACGCTAACCCATGACTGGTACCTGTTGTAAGCACTGAATAATAATAACACTGTAATAACAATGTAACTGATATAAATACAAACGCTAGGCTAAAAACTTCATAAGGTTCATAACTGAAAAATTTAATACTGAATACTAAAACACTAAATGCTAAAATATCTGTCTGAAATACTCTAGTCTGAAAGCCTCTAACTGTCTGATCATGGAGTTGATGGGACAAGTCCCCAACTAAATCTGACTACTAAACTACTAATAACTGAAAGTAATACTATGTCCTCAAACTATGAGGACTCACCACTAAATCTGTTGCTGATAACTGCATGGGTTCATATGCATGAATAATAACTGACTGGGTAACATGAAAATAACTGAATGAAAGTACATGCATGAATACATAAATTGTAACTGAGGTCCTGATAACACTGGATACTAAGTTCTAAATACTAATTTACTGATATCTGAGTTTACTAATACTGTATTACTGATAACTGAATGAATATATCTAATAGTTTTGATTCTGTAGAACTGATTTGAGTTCTATATTGAGCTGAGTAGTTGTATCTGACAGTCATAGAGTCTGTATCTAACAGTCATGAGTCTGTAGAGCTGAATTAAGTTCTATACTAAGACTGAAACTAAAACTGTGTGAGGTAATCATCTAATCAACATGTCCCAAATCTGAACTGATGGGGTCCGACCAATGACCCCAGTTGGAAGGATTCTAATGCCGTGCCACGGGTACTAACATCTACCATGGAGTTAAATCTATCTAAAGGGTGACCCCTAAGATCAGTCTTAAACTAGCGGGTGATCCCTGAGTATGTCAGTCTTATCTAACGGGTGACATCTCATAGCATACGCTGGCTAAGTAGTTCTGGATCTTAGGGATTGCTTTTAAGGACCTAGTCCTAGCTAACGAGTGAGACCCCATCCCTAGGCTCACTCGGTGCTGAATCCTACTCCCAACTAAAAGACACTGAACTGAGTATACTGAGTAGGACTAGACTAATACTTGAGATTATTGAGTTTTCCTGAGCTCTGTAACTGACTGAGTTCTATAACTGACTGAATTTTATAACTAACATTTCTCTAGGTACACAGCTAAATTGTTGGGTATTAAATACCCCAGTACTCGATAGCACAAAAATTAAAAATATAACATGATCATAAAGGCATTATAATACTTGCTTGCTAACAATGCACTTATTTAGACACTCTGTCAAACACTTGATATACATGATCTTGTGCATAAATGGAATCATATTTTAACGTGTCATTTTTTCACTAGTCAAATCACATAAGCATTGTATCAAGCACTTGTAATGCAATAACTTGTACATGAATGGGAAATAAACGTTAACATTCTATAATGGCATTATCTCCTTCTCACAGATAATTTATAAAACACATGGGAAGCATACTTGGGTCATTAAATCATAAACACTTAGGGTTAACATGGTTACAACAACTAACTTACAAATTGAAGGGGTTATCATGAATATTATGTAATTCAACCCATAATAGGATCAATTCTTTGAACTTATAATTTAAATCATAGATTCAAACCCAACAATAACAAGAACATGAATTTAATTCAACCAAATCATGGAAGTCATAAATCTGATATCTTGCGTATTTAAAAAAAAAAGTTCTTGGACTTCATGGGTGAAAGGAACACATGAATGAACACCAACATACCTTGGTTCTTGAATTCGTGAAGATTGATAGTGAATTTCTTGGATCTTGATCTTGACTTTAATGGGTTAGGGTTTGAGTCTTGAGAGAATCTGAGAGAAAGTGAGTGTATTTTGCTTATTAAGGGCTGAATTTCATGTTCTAGGGGTTGATTAAGGGTGGGAAAAAGATCCAAATATTCCTAAAGATGTGGAATCTTGATGACTAATAACTGACTTAGTGACACACAGATTGACACATCGCGTCGATGGGTCAACGCAATGGCCGGCGCGCCGCGTCAACTCCACGCCGGTTCACTGGAAATTGCATTGGGAGCTGGGAAAAAATATTTATCAATCAATAGTTGATGCAGCGTATTGAGATAGCATCGATCCACTGGTTTGGACTCCCAAACTTGATTCAAACGAGGTTCAAAAAATCTAAAACTTGTCCGGGGACACCTACTGACATTCTTGATCATGGATCAACCCAAAAAATTGATATTTAAAGGTTGTATGGATCTTGAAATAAGATTGCCAACTTATGAAGGCTAAAATAATTCTAAGTATGGACACTTTGCTGAATTTTTAAGTCTGGGACCTCTTTTCACACTTTAACTGACTGAGTTAAGCTTAGAATTTTGAGGGCCTAACAGTATATCCTTCATTTATCATCTTAATCCATTCACCAAGAATCCTATAGCATTAAACACAACCATTTAGATCTCAAGTAGGGCATCTAAGTACCTCTCTGTCCTAGACGCTAATTTGAACTCTTCATTTCATAAAAGAATATAAATCATACTTTGTATATTCCCATGTTCTATCTCTCTATTCCCTCTCCCAAGATAAAAAGGGTGACAATATATGTATTTTTTGGGTGATCAATCCATCAAATAGTTAAATCAAGAATAAAAAAACAACCAATAATGATAAGCAAATCAAACGAATCTATTCCAAAACAATAGTACTCATGTTCTTGGGTTTAACCCTAGAAAGGGAGTTTTTTAGCCACTCATAGCCATAATCAACATCCAAATATTTGTATGAAGAATTAAAATCATAAAGAAAGACATATTAAAGAATAAAAGCCTAAAGAGAATTTGTGGTAGCTTCCAATGATTTCCAAGTTGATCTAGGGTCTTCCAAGATGATTAATATGCAATTTAAGACGTTATATTTATAGTAGACAAGTCATAAACTGACTTGGATTAGGTTTCCCCACTATTTTCTTCAAGATAGGAAAAGTTTTCTCGATTTTGGTGCTCATTGAGTCGAATTATAGTGCTAAATGCCATGGGACTACGATGCAGTGTAATGCATTGAGATTCTAGATTTTGATAACTGTCGATTGACTTTTTACCGGGACTCAGTGCCTCCTTCAACGCTATTAGGATCGCGAAGCAGTGGGTCACCATTTTTGACCCCTTATGAACCTTTTGGTGTACAGCACATGCCAATAGGACCTTCCATGCGCCTCTACTCGCCCTGGACATTTCATACTCTAAATTGAGTCCAAGTTGTGTATTGTGCTTCTGTTGATCCATTCCAAGACTTTTTAAGTTGTTTCCACTTTGTTTGAAGCTTGTATATCCTTCATATATCATTATAATCCATTCACTAAGAATAATATAGCATTAAATACAACAATTTAGAGCTCAAAACAACTCAATATCCAGGACGGTGAACTAGAAACATGAGCTAAGCATAGGCTTCATTCACTTTGATCTCTAACTTATTGTTTTGACCCTTAGCTTGATCCAATTGACCGTTGAACATTTTAAGCAAATTATTTCAAATATAAATACACAATAAAACCTTATGAGATCATTCATCATGTTAGAACCCAACACGATAGACTAGAAAAACACATAGCTCAAGCTAGTCACACTAGTTTTCTCGGTTAAATCAAAACTCGCATGAAAACACCATTAAACATTGTAAACACATACTTGGACACTTGGATTCAATTTTATCTCATTATAAATACCTTAAACACATGAATCATTTTAAAAATAAGGCTAAATAGGCTAGAATAGTAACCGTAGAATGCATAAATTCACCCAACATCACCACCCCACACTTAAAGCCTTGTTCTTATTCGAACAACTCTTCATTATACACATCATAAAATAGAATCCACACTTCTACTAAAATCAAGATACTCAAGCTAGTACTACAATGACTATACGGAATGCAAGTTTCTACCCTAGCATGTTACATACATAATTGAAAGCTCAAGAATCCGATTTCAAAACATCCTAACCTCAAAGAATTGACTCCACAAGTGGCAAACTCATGCATATTTATCAATCAAAGACATCCCACGAATCACCCATATTCATCAAACATGTGCCCTCACAACAAGAGATTTACCCTTAATCACTCACAATACATTGGGTATAAGAATTAAGTTGCGCTCACTCTCACCCGGATTCACTGGTTACACATAAAGAATCATAGGCTTTCCCTTACTGTAGTACTCCACTAATATCAGAATGACAATCATAAGATCAAATAGGTATTTTCTAGGTTGCAATAAAGGCTAAGGAATGGGTAGGAACTATTTTGGCCAAGAATAGTGACTCTATTCCCTATGCACTTTAATACAACATTTTGTACAATTAAAACCAATTTCCAACAACCAATTCACACCACTTTTATCTACCCATATATTTTATTTTCACCCCATCTCATTAAGCTCATTTACACACATTATGGTGGGAGGACTCTATGCACAACTCATTTAATTTGAACAAATTTTTATTGTTTTCATTACTCAACTCCCTACCACAACACATTATAATTCTTTTGAACAGCAATAGCTTACATTTTAGGGGCTTCAATTTCACCTTTTATCCTCATATTTCTCAAACTCCTTACTGACTTAATTTTTCATTAAAGTGACTTGGAGATTTGGATCAAATTAAGGTCAATCAAAGAAGGGATTCAGCTACTTACGAGGCTACCAAAGAAAAAACTAAAGGTTCAATGAGGCTCACTGGGATTTTGCACAAAGGGTAGGTCAAAAAGAAGATATAAAACAAGGCTATCAAAGAAATACCTAAATCATCTCTTAAACTCACACTCTTTATTTGACTTTGCACATACACCGAGCAA
The DNA here is from genome assembly GCF_002878395.1 of Capsicum annuum. NCBI lineage: Eukaryota > Viridiplantae > Streptophyta > Magnoliopsida > Solanales > Solanaceae > Capsicum > Capsicum annuum. Next base: position 269,464 of record NW_025822696.1, on the reverse strand, counting down.
GTTCTAGATATCACATGCAACAAGGAATATACAAAAACTCACACACATGGCACATGCTCAAATCACATAGGATCCTCATAGACTCTCAAAGAAATAATAGCATGAATTCGTATTTAAGCCAACAAGTAAAAGAGTCACACACATGAGCCTAGGAGTCTCAAAAGTAGTAATTCACACAATCACATACTTACACAAACAAAACACTTGAACCATGTAATAAAAAATAGCACCAACAATAATATTTTACACAATTTTTTTAAAAATTGAGCCCAAAATTTGGAATTTCCCCACCCCCCACTTAAAAAACTACTTTGTACCCAAGGTATACTTTTAAAGTAAGAGATAGAAATACTCCCTGAGGCCTCTTGGCCTAGCTAATAGCATCTTTAAATATCAAGAAGGTCCGGGAGCCCACACTCAGTCTTTGCCATACTCCTTAGCTCAGGTTTTCGCTACTCAAACTTTCCATCAATCTGCGGCTCAACAAAACAAAAAACTACATGACGTAAAAACTACAAAAATTAAAAATAAAACATACCTACTTAACTTGGGTTGCCTCCCAAGAAGCGCCTAATATAGTGTCGCGGCACAACCCAACTCAACTTAACCAAATTCCTTCATCATTTTTCTCACACTTGGAGGCCATTTTCTAATTCATTTCACACCTCTTAGGTATAAGTTATCAAGGGTACCTGAAGTCTCAACAACAATAGCCTTTTAAGGATCATCAACATGTATCTCAACAAGCGATGGTGGCAGTGGCTCAGGCAGCTCGATGAGGTAGTCCAAAGAAGTCGTTGGCAGACTAACCACCTCACACTTATCCTCTTTAATTACTGTGATCATGCATAAATCTTTATAATGGGACAATATGTTGAGTGCTTTGTAAACTTTAAATGCCACTTCTTCATCCACTAAATATTTAATTCTAGTTTAACTTCTAAGATTAATTTGATGCAAAGGTAACCAAAAAAAGTTTGGAATATTGTAAACTAAAGTAAAGGAAACAATGCGTAAAATAAAGGTCTTGAAATTATCAATAGGAGAAAACCCAGGTTTAAAGCATTTTCAACAATCATAATATGTTGTTAAACTTAATTCGATAACTTGATTATCTTGATTGTTGATTAGTAGGGTTAATTGTATGATCATGGTCTCCCTACCTCTAACAATTTACCTAATTTGAACCTTACAACTACATCGTTGAGCGAGGATGTAATAATCCAATTAAGTTCTTTAGGGCATCTAAGTACATCTCTGTCCTAGACGCTAATTTGAACTCTTTATTTCATAAAAAAATACAAACCATACTTTGTTTATTCCCATGTTCTATCTCCCTATTCCCTCTCTCGAGATCAAAAGGGTGACAATATATGTATTTTTTGGGTGATCAATCCATCAAATAATTAAATGAAGAATAAACAAACAACCAATAATGGTAAGTAAATCAAACGAATCTATTCCAAAACAATAGTACTCTTGTTCTTGGCTTTTAACCCTAGAAAGGGAGTTTTTAGCCACTCATAGCCATAATCAACATCCAAATATTTGTATGAAGGATTAAAACCATAAAGAAAGATATATTAAAGAATAAAAACCTAAAGAGAAGTTCTGGTAGCTTTCAATGATTTTGAAGTTGATCTAAGGTCTTCCAAGATGTTTAAAATGTAATTTAAGATGTTATATTTATAGTAGACAAGTCATAAACTGACTTGGATTAGGTTTCCATGTTATTTTCTTCCAGCTAGGAAATTTTTTTCTGATTTTGGTGCTCACCATGTCGCGTTATAGTGCTAAATGCCATGGGACCGTGAAGTAGTGTAATCACATTGGGATTTTGGATTTTGATAACTGTCGATTGACTTTATCCCGGGACTCAGTGCCTTCTTCACTGCTATTAGGATCACGAAGCAATGGGTCACCATTTTTGGCCCCTTATGAACCATTTGGTGTATAGAATGCGCCAAGAGGACCTTCCACAAGCCTCCACTCGCCCTGGACATTTCAGGACTCTAAATTGAGTCCAAGTTATGTATTGTGCTTCCGTTGATCCATTCCAAGACTTTTTGAGTTGTTTCCACTTAATTTGACGCTTGTATATCCTTTATATATCATTATAATACATTCACTAAGAATCATATAGCATTAAATACAACAATTTAGAGCTTAAAATAACACAACATCCAAGACGGTGAACTAGAAACACGAGCTAAGCATAGGTTTCATTCACTTTGATCTCTAACTTATTGTTTTGACCCTTGGTTGATCTAATTGACCGTTGAACATTTTCAACAAACTGTTTCACATATAAATATACAATAAAAACCTTATGATCTCATCAAAAACATTATAACCCAACACGATAGACTAGACAAACACCTAGCTTAAGCTAGTCACACTAGTTTTCTCGGTTGAATTCCACATGATCATTTAGAATCAAAACTCGTGTGAAAACACCATTAAACATTTTAAACACATACTTGGACACTTAGATGTACATTTATCTCAATATAAAAACCTTAAGCACATGAATCATCCTCAAAAAAAGGCTAAATAAGCTAGAATAGTAACGGTAGAATGCATAAATTCACTCAACATCACCATCCCACACTTATGCAAGTTTCTACACTGGCATGTTACATATATAATTGAAAGCTCAAGAATCCTGCTTCAAAACATCCTAGCCTCGTAGAATTGACTCCACAAGTGGTAAACTCATGCATATTTATCAATCAAATACATCACATGAATCACCCATATTCATCAAACATATGGCCTCACAATAAGAGAGTTACCCATAATTACTCACAATAATGCAATTTATACATTGGGTACAAGAATCAAGTTACGCTCACTCTCATAAGAAATCCACTGGTTACACATAAAGAACCATAGGCTTGTCCTTAATGTAGTACTCCACTAATATTAGAATGTCAAGCATAGGATCAAATAGGCCTTTTCTGGATTGTAATGAAGGATAAGGGATGGGTAGGAACTATTTTTGGCTGAGAATAGTGACTATCTTCCCTAAGCACTTTAATACAACATTTAATAAAATTAAAACCAATCTCCAACAACCAATTCACACCAATTTTATCTACCCATATCTTTTATTTTCACCCCATCTCTTTAAGCTCATTTACACACATTACGGTGGGAGGACTCTATGCAACTCATTTAATTTGAATAAATTTTTATTCTTTTCACTACTCAAGTCCCTACCACAACACATTACAATTCTTTTGAACACCAATAGCTTACACTTTGGGGGCTTCAATTTCACCTTTCAACCTCTTGTTTCTCAAACTCCTTACTTACTTAATTTTTTATTAAAGCAATTAGGAGATTTGAATCAAATTAAGGTCAATCAAAGAAGGGATTCGGCTACTTATGAGTCTGCCAAAGAAAAAGCTAATGGCTCAATGGGGCTCACTAGGTTTTTGCACAAAGGATAGGTCAAAAAGAATATATAAAACAAGGCTATCAAATAAATGCCTAAATCATCTCCTAAACTCACACTCTTTATTTTGCTTTGTACACACACCGGTTAAGTTCTAGACATCACATGCAATAAGGACTATACAAAAACTCACAAGCACATGGCACATGCTCAAATCACATAGGATCATCATAGACTCTCAAACAAACAATAGCATGAATTTGTATTTAAGACAACAAGTAAAAGAGTCGCACACATGAGCCTAGGCGTATCAAAAGTAGTAATTCCCACAATCACAAGCTTACACAGATAAAACACTTGCACCATATAATCAAAAATAGTACCAACTAGAATATCTTACACAGTTTATTTTTTAAATTGAGCCCAAAATTTGAAATTTCCCCAACCCACACTTAAAAATCTACTTTGTCCCCAAAGCATGCTTTTAAAGTAAGAGATAGAAATACTCCTTGAGGCCTCTAGGCCTAGCTAGTATCATCTTTAAATATCAAGAAGGTTTGGGGATCCCACACTCAGTCTTTGCCATGCTCCTTAGCTCTGGTTTTTGGTGCTCAGACTTTCCATCAACCTGCTACTCAACAAAATAAAAAACTATGTGACATAAAAACTAAAAAACCTAAAAATAAAACATACCTACTTAAATTGGGTTATCTCCCAAGCAGTGCCTAATTTAGTGTCGCGCCACGGCCAAAATCAACTCAACCAAATTCCTTCATCCTTTTCCCCACACTTGGGGGCCATCTTCTAATTGTTTTCACACCTCTTGGGTGTGAGTTATCAAGGGTACCTGAAGTCTAAACAACAATAGCCTTTTCAAGATCATGAACTTGCATCTCATCAAGTAGTGGTGGTAGTGGCTTAGGCAGCTCGATGAGGTAGTCCAAAGAAGTCTTTGGAAGACTAACCACCCCACACTTGTCCTCTTCAATTACCGTGATCATGCATAAATATTTATAATGAGATAATGTGTTGAGTTCTTTGTAAACTTTAAATGACACCTCTTCATCCACCAACCTAATAGTGAGTGTGCCCTCTCTAACATTAATCAATGATCCATCCATCGCTAAAAATGGATGCCCCAAAATGATTGTTACCTATTCATCTTCCTTAAATGCCAGAACAATAAATTCTACAGGAATAATAAATTTACCAACCTTTATGAGGACATCCTATATCACTCCTGCGGGATGGGCTATGGCCCCGTTTGTCAACTACAGTAGTATAAAGCTCGGTCTAGGTTTCCCCAAACCCAATGTGTTGAACAAAGATAGGGGTATCAAGTTGATACTGGCCCCTAAGTCACTAAGTTCCTGCACCACCTCACTATTGCCAAACTGAATGGGGTGAGTAAACTTACCAAGGTCCTTAATATTTTTTGGCATCTTTTGAGTAACCAATGAACTACACTCCCCAGTAAGTATTATTGCCTTCGCATCCTAAAATTTTATCTTATTAGCAACCACATCCCTCAAGTACTTAGCGTACTTGGGCATACCCTGCAAAACATCTAAAAACGGAAGGCTAATGAGTAATTCTCTTAACGTGTTAAAGAACTTTTTAAAGCACGCATCCTCTTTTGCCTTCATATACTTTTATGGGAATGGTAGTTCTGAGATCTTCTTCACTTCTTTAACAACTTTCTCTTTTGAGTACTAGGGCTTCCTAAAATTTTCAACAACTTTTTTAGATACCTATAGGGAAGTTAAATTCGCATCTACCTCCTTAGTTAACTTAGGATGTTCTCTATGAAGCTTTTCACCACTCTGTAAAGTGATTGTCATGACTTTTTTAGATTTTATGTATCTCCAAGCAAACCTTCTTGAGGCCTAGTATTTAATGCTTGCTGTAACTACCCAAACTGCAGCTCTAAGCTTCTCTGTGCTGCTAGCTGATTTTTTACATCCATAGCCAATTGTGTCTGATTAGATAAAACTTGCTTCATCATCTATTTCAGGTTGCTAGTGAACTAATTTCCTTGTACCTATGGTTGCTGAATTTTCTATTGTTTTGCGTTCCATGGATGAGTCCGCCACTTTATGTTATAGGCATTACCATAATTTGGCCATTAAGCATTGCCTACATATATTACCGATTCTGGATTTGAAGCACACATAGATGCTAAATGGCCACTATTTCTGCAAACTTCATACCAACCTGCACTTTAATAGATTACATTGACTGTGGCTGTAGGCTATGCTACTCCCTACTTTAAACTGCTAATTTGATTTTGCAATACAGATATCTGAGCAGATATGGAAGTGAATTAGTCAACCTCTAATACATCTGCAATTCTTTTCGTGGTACTTCTAGCATCTGAATGCCACTCGAGATTTCCTTGTGCTATGCGGTTCAATAAGGTGTACAACTCATCATAAGTCAATTCCAATGCCTGACCACTTACAGCTGAATTTAGCAAAATCTTTGTATTGTGATCAAGTGCTTCAACAAAACTATGAGCAAGTACCTCATTTGGCTGTTAGTGATATGGACAGTCTCAAAGAAGAGCCTCAAAGTATTCCAAGAATGATATAGATTTTTATCTAGCCTCATTTTAAAGCTCACTATCTCACTATGAAGTTTCACAGTCTTTCCAAATGGAAAGAACTGGATTAGGAATTTTTGGGCCAAGTCATCCTATGTAGTGATTGAATTTGTCAAATCTACATTCAACCACCTCTTTGCTTCCCCTAATAGTGAATGGGGAAAAAGTGCCAGCCTTACATAATCTTTGGATATACCTATCAGAATATTGGTAAGCTCAATGAAATTCTGCAAGTAGACTTGTGGATCCTCGTTGCAAGCCCTACAAACTGTCCACTGCTAATAAAAAGTTACACCATGTTATGCTTTAACTGGAAATTCCCCCAATCAGCTGGTCTTTGAATTGGGTAAGTCAAGTTCATCAGAAATGGGACTGCCACTTCTCGAACTATCCTGCAGGCTTGTTGTTCTTGAGCCATTTGAGCAAAATTCTCTTGGATTTCTTGGATTTGAGGAATTTTGTGGAGAAGGATTGCTTCTATCCTCCTTTGGTGAAAGTGTTGATCAGGTTCAGGGCTAGGCTGAACCAACTCTTGATCCCTTGCCATCTTATTAAGATAAAAACCTGTTTTCTACAATAACAAAACCAATACCAAGCATAAAAACACCAAAGAAATCTATAATTAAAACTAAAATAAATAGTTGCCAAATTTCAACTCCTTGGCAACGGTGCCAAAAACTTGATAGTGCCTAAGTGCACACGCAAGTGTACGTGGTCTATCAAGTAGTAAAGTGGCCTTCAAGAAGCCAAGTATCGATCCCATAGGGACTTTCTCTAACAAATATTCAATTCTAGTTTAACTTCTAAGATTAATTTGATGCAAAGGTAACCAAAAAAAGTTTGCAATATTATAAACTAAAGTAAAGAAAACAATGCGTAAAATAAAGGTCTTGAAATAATCAATAAGAGAAAACCCAGGGTTAAAGCACTTTGAAAAGTCATACTATGTTATTGAATTCATTCGTTAACTTTCTTATCTTGGTTATTTATTTGTAGGGTTAATTGCATGCTCATGGTCTCCCAACCTATAACCATTTACCTAATTTGAACCTTACAACTACACGTTGATCGGGGATGTAATAATATAATTAAGTTCTTTAAGCTATCATCCTCATGTGAATTAAGTAAGGCATCTAAGTACATCCCTGTCCTAGACCCTAATTCTAACTCTTTATTTCATAAAAGAATACAAATCATACTTTGTTTATTCTCATATTCTATCTCCCTATTCCTTCTCCCGTGATAAAAGGGTGACAATATATGTATTTTTTGGGTGATCAATCCTTCAAATAGTTAACTCAGGAATAAACAAACAACCAATAATGGTAAGCAAATTAAGGAAATCTAATCCAAAACAAAAATACTCATGTTCTTGGATTTAACCTTGGAAAGGGAGTTTTTTAGCCACTCATAGCCATAATCAACATCCAAATATTTGTATGAAGAATTAAAACCATAAATAAAGATAGATTAAAGAATTAAAACCTAAAAATAAGTTGTGGTAGATTCCAATGATTTCTAAGTTGATCTAGGGTCTTCCAAGATGTTTAAAATGCAATTTAAGATGTTATATTTATAGTAGACAAGTCATAAACTGACTTGGATTAGGTTAACATGCTATTTTCTTCCAGATAGGAAATTTTTTCCTGATTTTATTGCTCACCGCATCGTGGTATAGTGCTAAATGCCATGGCACCACAAAGCAGTGTAATCGCATTCAGGTTCAGGATTTTGATAACTGCCAATTGACTTTTTACTGTGATGCGGTGCCTCCTTCACCGCTATTAGGACCACGATGTGGTATGTCACCATTTTTGGCCCCTTATGAACCTTTTGGTGTACAACATGCGCCAAGAGGACCTTACACGCTCCTCCACTCACCCTAGATATTTCAGGACTCCAAATTGAGTCCAAGTTGTGTATTGTGCATCCATTGATCCATTCCAAGATTTTTTGAGTTGTTTCCACTTGATTTGATGCTTGTATATCCTTAATATATCATTATAATCCATTCATCAATCATCCTATAGCATTAAACCCAATAATTTAGAGCTCAAAACAACACATCTAAGTCGGTGAACTAGAAACACGAACTAAGCATAGGCTTCATTCACTTTGATCTCTAACTTATTGCTTTAACCCTTGGCTTGATCCAATTGACCCTTGAACAATTTAAACATATTATTTCATATATAAATACACAATAAAACCTTATGATCTCCTTAAACATGTTAGAAACTATCAAGATAAACTAGATAAAGACCTAGCTCAAGCTAGTCACACTAGTTTTCTTGGTTTAATTCTACATGATCATTTTGAATCAAAACTCATGTGAAAACATGATTAAATATTGTAAACATAAAAACACCATTAAGCATTGTAAACACATAATTGGACACTTAGAGTCATATTTATATCATTATCAACACCTTAAGCACATAAATCATCCTCAAAACAAGGATAAATAGGCTAGAATAGTAACAACTAGAATGCATAAATCCACCCAACATCAGGTACTAACAATGACTATATGGATCCACTAAATTGGTGCCCAGAAGGACCAAGGTTTCAAGCCTAAACTGACGGGGGGCCTCTAAGAGAAATCAAAGCCTAATTGATGGGTGACTCATCATATCCTATGCTAGCTATGTAGTTCTGAAATACAGTGACTGCTACTAACAACTCTGCCAAACTGACAGGAAAGCCACCATTCCTATATTCGCTCGATGCTAAATCCTACTTCCAACTGAACTGGCACTGATTACTGGACTGAACTAAGATTAACTAAACAAACAATTGATCATATTAACTAACTGAATGACAATGCTCCTGGTTTATCTGAAATCATTCTAAAGATATTGAAATTATGTAAACAACTAGGTATTAGGTATTCATAATCCACCAACACTGAATGGAGATAATAATGATGATATATAAAGCTTTAAAATCTATAGTAAGGGATCATTTCTCAAAACCCAACATTTAGACATTTCATCAAACACATGAGAGTCATGAATTTAAGCATGGGAATGGGTAAAGCATGTGATAATTTACAATACTAAAACCATGAACTAAGGATTTCAATGTGAACATTTCAATATTCAAAATATGTAATAGTTTATTTTACTTCAAACACTTATAATCATAACTTGAAAAATAATTTATCAAGGTATTCATTGATATAATTCAACTAAATCATGTAAAACTCATAATTGAAGTATAAAAGGGGATTCTTGGAATCCATGGGTGAAAAGGGACCATGGATGAACATCACACATACCTTAAACCCTTATGCTTGAAAGAGAAACACCAATCTTGATTATTTCTTAAAGGTTCTTGGATTGGGGAACTTAAATTCTAGGGTTTCTTAGAGAGAAAGTAATGGAATTTGATGATCTTAGAGGGAGGAGAGGGTTTGCTTTTTAGAAGAAATTGGAGAAGATTGGCAAATGATGCCCTAACCGGTGATATAATTTGTGATTTGATGAATTGGGTTGATGGGAAAAGACATAATTTCCCTTCTAGCAATTAAATTTGTAACTGGATTGCAGATTACATGGTCACCGCGACATGGTAGGTGTGCCATCGCTATTAACACCGTGATGTGATACTATCGCGATGAGCTACTGGAATCGTGATCCAAACAAGACCCAATCTTTGTTTGAAAAATCTGAAACTTCCTCGAGACATGCTCCTTATAACCTTGAACATAAATTAACTCAAAAACTAATGTCTCGAGGTCGGGTAGACCAATTTAAAATCCTAAAAGTTAAAAGTCCTAAAAATGACTAAGCCCCCAATACTTAGTGAAATTTTTAGGATTTAAGCCTCTTATACATGCTACTAGGAGCTAAACTGAGCTAGGAATAATACGAGATATTACAATGAGTTTTTTCAAAATGATGAAATCTTGGCTTGATAATGGCATTAACCTCAACCCACTTTACAATCTTGGTTTTAGTTATGACTATGCACATAGTTTAGCTTGTCCTTGAAAATATTGCATTACATTAAAGGATAATTGGATAACAATGGTTTTTGGAGTGCCCTTGGGTGGCCATGGTTTTGGATTTTAAATGAAACTTGGGAGTTTTTTGGTTAAATGGACTGGTTTGACATAACTAAATTAGCTTGAAAGTGTATTGGTATGAAGATGCCATGTTGGAAAATGCCTTAGTAAAGATTTCTTGGTGAATGTTGGGGTTTATATGTAAATTATTCTAATTTGGACTTAAAAGGAATTGTGTAGCTCACCGTTAAGGTGTAGTACTAGGGGGACTAACATTGGAAACCATGTTTACCGATGTGGGGGTCTATATGACCATGTGCTTAGTGCATACTTTATATTTTGGATGGCTATCGCCTTGGTGTATCTAGCCTTTATTTGGTACATGTGACTAACACGCATTGGGCTATTTCGATAGGGGGAGTCGGACCCATATATCCCTTGCGCGCCTTTTGGATCGAGCGAGCAATATTGATTAGGATATTGATTTAAACTCTCATATTCATGGCCCTTGTCCCTTTCCTAATATCCTATATATGTATATATAAATGTTGCGCATATGGTTTTGACTAGTTTTTGGCAATAGAATTGTTTTAGGTACCAGTGCTTGCCCCACTGATCGTCCTTGGATGCTGCATCATTTCATGATGTAGGGTTCAAGGGCTTTTTTTATTCCTGTACAATGTTAGGTGGTGTGGTACGTTGGTTGTTTCTGTGAATTCATGATCCTCTATCTTTCAAAAAGCCCTACCATTTTATTAGGTTTCTTTTCATATGTTAGGAATTTTGAATTCTCTTTTGTCATGGTCGGGGGTATGTCCTTACCTGGTTTGGTATTTTTGGTTTTAGAGGCTTTTGTGGACAATATTGTGATGAGTTATTATCTTGTTTAGAATCTTAGATTTCATTTGATTCTTCAATCTTATTTACTATATTGGTTGGCTTCCACTATTTGTTATATTGTGCTCTGGAGGTTAGACTAAGGGGGTGTTCTCTGGCCCATGATGGGCTTGAGATACTCATCACGACTAGTCCCTGGTTCAGGTCGTGACATAAGTATTCAAGTTTAGTTTTTCTCCTTTTTTTATTTCCACCTCTAAATTTTCCATCTTTATTTTAGGTGATTGGAGTTAACCCAAAGGAATTGTTGAAACACTCTATACCTATGAAGATTTACGCTATGTAAGATGATACCCATCATCACCCTTTCTATCTTTATCCTATTTCTATTTTTTAAAAGAGCTCATTTTCCTTATTTCAACTGTTGAGTAGATGGGATTACTTTTGCTCTAGGTTCCTAATTTTTCATAACTCCAGTAACTCTCCTTTTTTGATAAAGTTTTATAATAGCTAGAGCAGATAATCTTAGCTTTTATTTACACAGATATAATATATCCTTTTGGGTGTACTTTATTAATGGGTTTGTGCCTTATATTTTAATGAGAAAGTTTGCTTCTAGTTTGTCCGATGATTTTGTGTTAGAGTATAAGGCTATTATGTTGAATAATAACATGGGCATCTCTAGGCTGGTGGTTTATATGCAGCAAGTGGAGGATGAGAAAAAGAAGCAAGTAGAGATAGGAGAGAGGCAGAATAAGAAATTTAGATATTCAAAGTAGGGATAGGTTAGCAGAATTATGGGAGAGATGGTAGCTAGTGGACCAAGAAGAAGAATTAGGGAAGTTCTTATTTGAAAGCTAGTGCTCTTTATCCTAAGCCTTCAGGTAATCATTATTTTTAGGCTAGGAGTGGTCCTAAGGCATAGGATGCCCAATCTCAGGCTAGTAGAGCTCAATAGTCCGGAATGCTACATGGTGCTCATGACCCCAAAGGACCACAATCTAACCCATGACTGATATTTGTGCCTGTATACTGCATAATATATCATAAAATGCAGAAACATAAACATAAAAGGCCATAAGGTCTGAACTGAATAAATGTCTGATAACAAAATATCTGAAAAGGGTATAACAATACCAAAATAAGTCATAAATACTAAAAATAATGAGATCTGAATATCTAATCTGACATTTAGTCTGAAAGCCTCTAACTGAACTGAATAAGGAGTTGAAAGAACATGTCTCCAACTAAATCTATCTAGCAACTGAATAGTAAATATAGCAATAATCATATCGTCCTCGAATAAGGATTCACTGCAAACTCTGAACACTAGAATGCTACTGCTGATCTGGAGCTCATGCCTCTGAACCTATGGTGTAACATAAGAGAAAGAACCATAGCATAAATGCGTCAGTACATCTGAATGTACTGAGTATACAAGTGAGGTAGGCTAAATGCAAAGGGTTATATGCATGAACAATACTGATTTATATGAACATGAGAATACATACATGTATACGTAACTATAACTAAACTCGTGGGGATACTGACTACTGAGTCTGAATCCTGACAACATAAGTGTACTGATACTGAGATACTGAATAGATGAATGACTATTTTTGACAGTTTGAATTATAAAGAACTGGTCTAATTGACTGTGTCTAACAATCCTAAAACTGAGTACTGATAGTATAAGTTCTGAGAACTGGTAATAATGATAACATAAGTGACTGTATCTGACAATCCTAAATCTGATGGAACTATTTGAGTCCCGTACTATATCTGAGTTGACTGTATCTGACAGTCCTGATATACTGAAATCTGAAAAACTATCTTTCTTTAGTGAGACTGGGTGACTATAGCTGATAGTCCTGAAATCTATAACTGAAATTATGGGAAGTAGTTGTTTAACCGACATGCGCCAATAACGCATATAGCTAAGTAGGGGTCCAGTCTCTACCCACACTGGAGGGGTGTCAATACCGCGCCACTGGTAAGGATAGCTATAGGTGACCCTTATCTGGCAGGTACTCAAATGAGAACGGTGGGAACCCTAAACTGACAGGTTAAGCCACCTCATCAACCCTAATCTGATAGGTTAAGATGTCTCAACCTTTGTTGGCTATGTAATTTTGGAACACAAGGATGACTTCTAAGAATCACACCCTGAACTGGAAGGTGAGTTTCCATCCTTGGGTTCACTCGGTGCTAACTTCTACTCCTATCTAAAGGACACTGAACTGAATAACTAAGCTGAACTGAATAATTGAACTGAACTGATTAGCTTAACTGATACTAATTAACTGGACTGATACTAGTGGTATTTTTTGGTGGAGCTAAACTAAGTTTACTGAGTTCTTTTGATTGATGGAATGTACTTCTGAGGACTGACTGAGAGTACTGAAATTACTAAAATTGCTAGGAATACTACTGTTACTAAGATTTTTGAGATCACTAAGTACTGAGATTACTGAACTAGTGAGATTGCTGAGATTTCTGAGTTTTCCTGAGTCACATGACTGACTAAATTCTATAGATCATGGATCGACTGAGAGTATCATGATAACATTACATGGCTCTAGGCACACAGCTATATTTTTTGAGTACAAGTACCCCCAGGACTCGATGGAAGAAAACTGACACAACTTGACTTTCTTGATCATAAGATTAAAGTCCATAATCCACAATATCATAAATAAGGGATTTCATACTAAGCATGATTCTCAATAATCTATTTCATAGAAAGAAATTTCATACCACATGTATATACTTGCATAGCTTTCAATATCATGCTCATTACATATTACAACCAAAATCCATAATACCATAACTTGGGAAATTTCATAAAGTACATGGGTATTCTACATCTTGTACATGAGTGGGTTTTTCAAGTAAGCAAAGCATAATTCCATAAGACTATTTCATGAGTAATCCAACAGTGTTCACAAGACACATTATCAACATGGATGACATTGAATCATAGAGGCCTATGATGAATCCTTCACTTAGTCACAATTTAGCTATAATTCATGATTTCTAGTCTCTTAGGTATTTTATCAAACACCTTACATGCACAACTTAGACATAGGTGTAAATCATACAATTACTCATCATAAATAATCAAATTTATATGTTTTCAACTCATATGATGTCATAGATACATACTAACACATAAATATTCTATCTTGGCATCATTCAACACATAAACATGATTAACAATCCATTCATAACATGAAAACCATAATATATAGTTTTAGAAAAGGGTTCTTAAACTTCATGGATGAAAGGAGTCCATGAATGAACACACGCATACATTAAAGCTTGATCTTAAAAGAGATCTAATGTTTCTGAAGGTTACTGAAGAAATCCTTAGGCTTGCCCTTGATTTTTCTTGACTAGGGTTTAACCCCTTTGGGAAAGAATGTTCTTGTTCCTGAGGAGATGATCTTGAGAGAAAACCCTAATCTTGTGGTTAAAAGTGTATGAGAGATCTTTTTGAGATGTTTTAACTAAAGAAAATGGAAGATAATATGTTCCTTGAGGGTTATAAGTCATGGGAAATGAAGGAAAAAGACCAAAATACCCTTATGAAATAAATTCCCAGTTGCTGAAAATAATAGCTGACGACATTTGTGACAAGGCGTCAAAAATGTGGTAAGCCATCAAAAATATCATCACATAAAAGCTGAATTATGCCTAAGGCTAATGACATTTGTGACAAGTCATCAAAAAATGTGGTAAGCCATAAGAAATGTCATCACACAGAAGCTGGATTCTGCCTAAGGCTAACGACATTTATGACATGGCATCAAAAATGTGGTAAGCCATCAAAAATGTCGTCACACAAAAGCTGGATTCTGCCTAAAGCTGATGATATTTGTGACATGGCATCAAAAATATGGTAATCCATCAAAAATGTCATCATACAGAAGCTGGATTTTGCCTAAGGCTGACGACATTTGTCATATGGCGTCAAAAATGTGGTAAGCCAACAAAAATGTCGTCACACAGAAGCTGGATTCTACCTAAGACTGACGACATTTGTGACATGGCATACAAAATGTGATAATGTACAACAAATGTCATCACTTAGGAGCTGGTTTCTGCCTAAGGCTAACGACCTTCGTGATAGGATGTCACAAATGTGGTAAGCTACTATGAATGTCATCACACTGTTTCTAGGCTGACATGCTAGAGTAAAATAGGAATAACTATTTGCTCCGATATTGGATTTAGGCGAAATTGGTATCGTTGGAAAGATAATTCAAATATATTTCATTTGATATATAGTAAGACACCCAATTTGTAATATACAATGAGTTATGGTTGATTAAAGTTGATCCAAGTTTTGACGCTCACTAAAACTTGAATGATAGGAAAGCTTTAAACTTGTACTTGAGTTAGGGAACCTCTATGATCTAAATGCATGCTCAAATATATACCCACACTACATAATTAATTAACACACTAAATTTACATAGGATTTGAGGCTTTTGAAACGTCTACGCATAGGAATGACGGATTTTCATTCTAGTCCAAAATATGGGTTATTACATGTGCATAAATTTATCGTAGGTATTGTGAGAAGGGAAGGAACTTGGCTTTTAATTGTGCTTAGCCGAGTCATCTGTAGCGGAATTATCCTATAGATAAAGTTTCTACTTTAGCTAATAAGGTTCCGGTGACCACTTCTTCTGCTCTTGTACCTAAGGGTGCCACTTTAGGTACCGATAGTGGCCAAAATTATGTATATGCACTTGTTACCCAACAGGAATTTGAGGCATCCCCAAATGTTTTCATTGGTATATTACAGCTCTTTTCTCGTGATGTTTATTGGTTGCTTGATCTGGATTCTACCCTATCTTATGTGACCCCTTATATGATTGTACACTTCGATTTTGGTCCTGAAAATATTTCTGTCCCCTTTTTTATGTCTACTTTGATAGGTGATTCTATTATTTCTAGAAAAATCTATAGGGGTTGTGTGGTATCCATCCTTCATAGAAAAACATTGTTGAATTTGATAGAACTTGATATACTGGATTTTGATGTAATCTTAAGAATGGATTGGCTTCATTAGTGATATGCTTCTCGGTATTATAGGACCCAAAAGTTTAGTTCCTATTTTACTAATGAGTCAGTGATTATATAGGAGAGGAGTTCCTTAGTATCCAAAGGGAATTTTATTTCTTATCTTAGAGCTCAAAAAATGATTTCCAAGGGGTGTTTGTATCATCTATTCGGGTTAAAGTTCAAACTCTGGGAGTCCTTCTTTGCAATCCATCCCTGTGGTTAATGAATTTCCTAAAGTTTTTCCCAATTATCTTCTCGGGATTCCTCCCGATAGGGAAATAGATTTGGGGATTAATGTTCTACCGGATACCTATCTTATTTCCATTCCTCCTAATAGGATGGCTTTGGCTAAACTCAAGAAGCTAAGAAATAGTTAAAGGATTTTCTTGATAATGGTTTCATTTGTTCTAGTGTTTCTCTGTGGGATGCTCCTATGATTTTTGTGCAAAATAAAGATGGGCCTCTTAAGATGTGTATAGACTATCGACAGTTCAATAAGGTTACCGTGAATAATAATTATCCTCTTCCTAGGATTGATGACCATTTGGATCAGCATCAGGGTGCTAGGTTTTTTCCTAAGATTGATCTTCTTTCATGCTACCTATCAGCCTAAATTAAGGAGGTTGATATTCCCAAGATTACTTTTATAACCTGGTATGTCCATTATGAGTTCTTGGTTGTGTCATTTGGGTTGACTAATGATCCAACTATTTTTATGAATCTTATGAATCAGATGTTCAAGCAGTTTTTGGATTTGTTTGTTATAGTCTTCATTGATGATATTTTGGTGTACTCTAAGAGTAAGGAGGATCATGCCAATGACCTCAGAATTTTATTGCAAACTCTTAGGGATCAGAAATTGTATGCAAAGTCTTATAAGTGCAAATTTTGGCTAAGTATTGTGAAGTTTCTTGGGATGTTGTTTCTAGTAAGGGGATCAAGATGGATCCACAGAAAGTTAAGATAGTTAAAAGGTGACCTATACTCATGACTCCAATGACATTAAGAGTTTCTTAGTCTTGGTTGGATTCTTTAAGAGGTTTTTAGAGAGTATCTCATCTATTGTTGCTCCGCTGACGAGGTTGACACAAAAAAGGTTATGTTTTTATAGTCTGATGCTTGCGAGAGTAGTTTTGGGAGTTGAAGGATAAGTTGACTTCTATGAAAGTTTTGACCCTTCCCAAGGGTACTGATGGGTTTATTGTGTATTGTGATGCATCCCATGTGGTATTGGGTTGTATTCTGATGCAATATGGTAAGGTTATGCCCTATGATTCCAGGCAACTTAAGTTTTATGAGATGAATTACCCGACTCACGATCTAGAGTTGGCAAATCTAGTTTTTGCTATGAAGTTTGGCGCCATTATTTTTATTGGGTGCATGTGGATATTTATTCTGATCATAAGACCTTCCAGTATGTATTTCGCAGAAGGAATTAAATCTCAGGTAGAGGTGGTGTCTTAAATTGCTTAAGGATTACAACATGAACCTTTACTATCATCCAGGTAATGCTAATGTTATTGTCGATGCTCTCAGCTGGTTGTCTATGAGGAGCCTATCTCACA
Source organism: Capsicum annuum (assembly GCF_002878395.1). Taxonomy (NCBI): domain Eukaryota; kingdom Viridiplantae; phylum Streptophyta; class Magnoliopsida; order Solanales; family Solanaceae; genus Capsicum; species Capsicum annuum. Next base: position 251,978 of record NW_025822696.1, on the reverse strand, counting down.
TTGATGAGGAAAAAAGAGGGTTGGTAAAGTGGTTAAGTCATCTCTTGGTGTTGAGGTTAAGGATAAACAGGCTTTGGATCCCATACTTATATAGATTATGGATGATGCGGGTCAGCAAAAAATTATGTCTTTCGAGATTGAGGGAGGTGGTGTCTTGAAGTATCAAGAAAGATTGTCTATTCCTAATATTAATGGGTTATGGGAAAGAACTATAATCAAAGCATATGAGTCTAGATATACAATTCTTCTGGGTTTGAGTAAGATGTATCATGACTTGAAGAAAATCTACTGGTGGAATAATATGAAGAGGAATGTGACATATTTTACTGCTAAGTGTATGGTTTATCAACAAGTCAAGGTAGAGCATTTGGGTCCTGATGGCATATCTCAAGAGATAGATTTTCTTATGTGGAAGTGGGAGATGATCAATATAGACTTTGTGAGGGATCTTCCATGGTCTCATAATTAATATGATTCTATTTGTGTCATTGTGGATAGAATGACCAAGTTCTCTCACTTCATGCCTGTGAGGACTAACTACTTGATGGAGGCTTATGCTAAGTTGTTAATTTAGGAGATAGTTAAGTTGCATGAAGAGCCGGTGTCCATTATCTCAGACTGAGGTTTGCAATTTTGTCTTAGTTATGGCATTTGTTTCAGAAAGGTTTGGGTACTCGAGTGAACCTTAGCAACACTTTTCATTCTTAAATGGATAGGCATGTGGAAAAAACTATTCATACTTTGGAGGATATACTAAGGGCCTGTGTGATCAATTTTAATGGCAGTTGGGTTAAACATTTTTTCCTTATTGAGTTTGCTTACAACAACAGTTATCATTCTAGCATTCAAATGGCTCCTTTTAAGGCTCTTTATTGAAGAAGATGTAGGTCTCCTATTAGGTGGTTTTAGGTAGGTGAGAATAGGTTGTATGACACTAAATTGATTCATCAAGCCATGGAGAAGGTGAAAGTGATTTGAGAAAGACTTAAGACAGCTCAAAATTTCCAAAAGTCTTATGCGCATGAGAGATAAAGAGAGTTGGAGTTTGAGGTTAGTGATTGGGTATTCTTGAAGGTTTCTCCTATGAAAATAGTCATGCAATTTGGGAAGAAGAGGAAGATCAGTCCCCATTATGCTGGTCCATATCAGATTATGAGGAGAATAGGGAATGTCACTTATGAATTGGATTTTCCAGCGAGTTTTGCCTTAATTCATCCTGTTTTCCATGCGTCTATGTTGAAAAAGTGAGTGGGTGATCCCTCTTTGATAGTGCTTGTTGAGGATGTTGATGTCATAGATTTGTTGTCTTATGAGGAAGTCCCAGTTGAAATATTGGATAGGAAAGTTCTTGTATTGAGAACTAAGGATGTAGCTTCGATAAAAGTGCTTTGGAGAAATCAAAATATATAGGAAGCTACATGAGAATCTAAATAAGATATGAAAGCCAAATACCCATCCTTTTTTCAAAGGATGGATAAAAGTGGTTAAGGTATGAGTTTCGTTTCCCTCTTGTTACCTTTTTAATTTGTCCTTAGTTTCTGTTTGAATTCCTTCTTTTATTATGCTAAAGGTGCCATAACTTCTCATTTGGGGATGAATGATACAAAGAGGGGGGTGGGGGGGGTAATGTGACGCTCTAAGTTCTTGAGAACTAGACCCTCCATGAGATAAATAGTTGGACTAGCTTTCCAATGCCACTAATCTCGTCTTAATCCATAGTTGGGGTAAGAAGTTATGGACAAATTACAGTAGTAATGTTAAACTGCAAGTAACAATAGGTCAAACCATGACTCGTTTCCACAATAGTAAGGAAGCCTAAATTTTGGTCCCTTAACAATGAGTCTAGGGTACGACTCGTTGTAAGACACAACAAGTCATTATGACGGACCCTTTGTCATAACATTAAAGGGCTAGATTTTTAATTAAGGTATTTTTGGTCTTTTCCTCTCTTCAAACTCTTGTTGCATGACTAAAAACACCCAAATGACCCCTCTACCATCAGGTATTGAAATCAAAGCCTTACTTTTTCTCTTTAACTCCCAAGGCAAGAGATATTAGGGTTTCACAGAGAACTCGTTATTTAAGCTCCAAGATTTGATTTCTCTTCAAATTTTTTGGTAGTTCAGGCATGTTTCTCATCCTTAACATGAATTTTACATTGTGGCATTTATTTAATAATTATTCATGTCATTTAAAATTGATAGGTTTGAAATTGGGTTAAGGGCTTTTGATTGATTATTACCTGAATTGTTTTCCCCATGTTTAAATGTCTTATTCATGCTTTAAGTTTATGGTTTTGAGACAGAATTGGTGCATGATTGTAATTGTTGGAATGGGGGACATGGGTTTACCCAAATTGAAGAAATTTTTGCTTGATAGTGGCATTAACCTCAACCTACTTTATAATCTTGATTTTAAATATGAATATGCACATAGTTTAACTTGTTCTTTGAAAATATTGCATTGCATTAAAGGATAAATAGATATCAATGATTTTTTTCATGCCCTTAGAGGCCATGGTTTTGGATTTTAATTGAGACTTTAAAGTTTAATGGTTAAATGGATTAGTTTGGCATAATTGAATTTACTTGTAAGCTTATTGGTATGATGATACAAAGTTGGAAAATGCCTTAATAAAGACTCCTTGGTAAATAGTTGGTTTTATATGCAAACTATTTTAATTTGGGCTTAAAGGGAATTGTGTACCTCACCATGAAGGTGTAGTCCCGAGGGGACCAACACTAGAAACCACGTATGCCGACGTGGGGGTCTATGTTACCATGTGTTTGGTGCACACTTTATATTTTTGGATGACTATTTCCTTGGTGTCTTTAGCCTTTCTCAGTTTCCTCGATACATACGGCTAACACACTGGGGCCTCTTCTGGCAGGAGAAGTCAGACCTATATATCCCATGGGTGACTTTAGGTCAGAGCGAGCTACACAGTTCAGGTTAATTGTTTAAACTCTTATATTCACGGACATTGTCCCTATCCCGACATCCTATATATGCATATATAAATGTTGTGTATGTGGGTTTTACTAGTTTTTGGCAGTGGAATTATTTTATCCTTTTTCCCTGAGTTACGTGTCAGTGCTCACCCTACTGACCATCCCTGGATGCAACATCATTTCATGATGTAGGGTCCGAGGGGTTGTTTGAGTTGTTGTGTCAAAAAGCCCTGCCATTTTATTAGTTTTTTCATATTTTGGGAATTGTGAGTTCTCTTTTGGCATGGTCGGGGGCATGTCCTGACCTAGTTTGGTATTTTGGGTTTTAAAGGCTTTTGTGGACAATATTAGGATAAGTGGTTGCCTTTTTTAGACTCTTAGATTTCATTTGATATATCTATCTTATTTTCTATTTTGGTTGGATTCCACTATTTGTTATATTGGTCTTTGGAGGTTAGGCTGAGGGGTTGGTCTTCGGCCCAAGGTGGGCTTAAGATACCCGTCACGACTAGGCCCTAGTTTGGATCGTGTCAAACGTATTAAAGTTTATTCCTCCTTTTTAGTTCTGCCTCTAAGCTTTCTATCTTTGTTTCAGGTGGTGGGAGTTTACCCACAAGGGACTGCTGCAACGCTCAATACCTAGGAACTATGTAAGATGATACCCATCATCACATTTTCCATCTTTATCTTGTTTCCATTTTTAAAAACTATTCTTTTTCATTGTTTCAGCTGCTAAGTAGATGGGATTACTTTTACACTAGGTTCCTAATCTTCGTAGCTCTAGATACTCTCATCCCCTCTACCCCTCTTTTTTGGTAAAGTTTTTTGGTATCTTGAGCACATAATCCTATATTTTATTCCCACAGATCTAATGCCTCCTTCCAGGCATACTTTATTAATGGCCCTGTGCCTTATTTTTTTTATGAGGTGCAGAATAAGGAAGTTTGCTTCTGATTTGACCCGTGATTTGGTGCTGGAGTGTTAGGGTGCTGTGTTGAATAATGACATTGACATCTCTATGTTGGTGGTTTATATGCAGCAGGCAGAGGATGAGAAAAATAAGTAGATAGAGATGGAGAGAGGTGATAATGCCTAAAATACCCCTTCTTAGAAGGATAAACTGGTCGCTGTCAAAATATAGTAACCCAACTAGATTGAGGTCTATCCCATAGGGAATATGTCAGAAATCCTTCTCGAACTTGTTGAAATCACCAGACGTGCAAAAATGTAAAACAAGGGATTTTCTTAAATAGTAAAAGGGACAAAAATCTGTTTCTCTTAGTTGTAAACAATCTAAGACAAACACTAGGCTTGTATCCCCCCCCCCCCTTACTTCTCAACTTTGTAGATTTATCGTGCACTATCGAACTATTTCGATATCTGGCATGCAAAATCTGTTAAGTTATGTACCATCATTTGTCTTGTGGACTCATTGATGGATCTCACATTTTACCTTTTGAGTCTCATGATGTTGCATTACTAACTTTATCCCGGATCGCAGTTTAACTATTACCTTTTGAGTCTCAAGTTATTACATGAAAGTTAACCAACTTAAGAAGATAGTAGATATAAGCTTATTTCAGAAGTTAACGCCGAATCACCGTTGTGACCTTCTTTTCCTAGTTACTGCTCCTCTTGTAGAGTAAGTAGTCATATTCTAGGCGGTATGTTAACGTGTGCACCCATTAAGAAATCAATAAAAATGAAGAAAACCCAATACATGCAAGAATATTTATCTAGAATGACTTGGCATTTTCTCTACTTCGTTAATTCACCAGAGTTCCCACAACCCAGCTATGGGAATTAGCCGCTCATAATTATGAGATCAATCATGGAATCCACAGACAAAATTACGGAATCAATCTCAGAATAATGAAAGAAGAAAACCCAAAGTATTAAATTGAATAGCAAACCAAGAACAAACTAAGAACAATGAGAGTATATGGAAGACCCCAGGGCCTATCTCTGAATCTCTCCCTCTCTAAATATCCTACTAAATAAAGTCTAAAGGGTATTTAAAGATTACAAGAAACCCTAGAAATCAAATCTTAACTAAAATAGGAAAACTTGACTAAACATACATAATAATGACTAAAAACATCATAGGAGTGTATGTGGGTTACATGGAAACCCTAGGAAACGATATCTAAATAATCCAAAAAAAATTAAGGTCGGTGGCCACTTACAAAGGACACCTGAGGACCGTATGTGATACATACAGACCGTATGTGATCCTAGGTAAGTGACAAACCTCCTGCTCTATTGGGGAACTCTCTGGTATTGACCCTCTGGTACCTACTAAGGTCACCTACGGACCATATGTAACACATACGGACCGTACATACTGTCTGTAGCTGACCTTGGTAAATGACAGTGTCTTCAATTTCCTGCTTCTGAGCCTCTGGACATCAAGTTATGACACCTACTTTGTTCACCTACACTCTGTAGGTGGCACTTACACCCAGAAATGCCTCGGTAAGTAGCCCAAAACTTCAATTTTCTTCTTTTTCTTACATTTAGCATCCAAAACCTAGTTTCCTACAAAATCATTCCAAAAATACATCAAATCCAATAAAATAGCTTGTAGTACATGCATATTCTCCAATTTTAAGCATCGTAAGTTCTATAAATTCATAGCACATCAAGACCCTCAACTTAGAACGTTGCATGTCCTCAGGCAATAAAACATAACAAAAATTTACGGCGATGCGTAACCAAAAGAAACCTAAGATATCTATAGCAGTCAATTACCAAATTTATCTCAAAACACAACATCCCCTCCTATATAAATAATTCAAAATAGCTCTGTGTAAACATAAAGCACAACAGTGCGACACAAAGAAATCAAGCTATAGCATTACATTAGCAACAAATAACCATGCGTATATGCAAGTTACACTACCTAAAAAAATAAGCAACGAACAAGATGAGGAAGCATTTGTCCCTGCCTTCATCACAATAAACCCGATGAGGAAGACTACAGAACTGACAAGGACATGAAGAAACCAACTGACCCCCACTCACCAGAGTTGGGCACCCGATGCTCAAAAATTCACCACTTTGTTGATGCCTATCACCCGACTACCTCGAGTAAGAAATGCTAGTAGTAGAAAAGGAACCAGAACTCCCCCACTTCTTCTTCGGCTATTTTTCTGTATCCTGACCACCCTATGACTGAGCACCTCCTGATAAAATAAACCTACTCCTCTTACCCTGCCGATCACTGAACTCCGCCTGTTTTCTCTTCTCATCCTCTACCTGTTGCATATGAACAGTCAACCTAGAAATGTCCATATCTCTAATCATCAAAGCAGTATTACTTTCTAATATTAAAACCCGATTTAACCTAGAAGCGAAATCCTCCCCTGCCTGAGATTAACAAACTCTTCCATCTTTGCTTCCCTCAACTCTTGAGGAAAGAAATAATCTAAGAAGGCCTTAGAAAAAGTATCCCACAAGAATGTCTCTTCCACATCATCCCTATCCTTATCCCACTCTTCATACCATTGGTATGCAACAACTTTTAGCTGATAAGCAGCAATGTTTATCCCCTCCACATTGGTAGACTGCATCACCCAAAATATCTTCTTCATTGCATCCAGGAAAGCCTATGGATTCTCCTCTAGCTTTACTCCTGTAAAAGTAGGATGACCCATCTTCATAAATTGGCTGACCCTTGTGGACTCAGTAGATAAAACACCAGATGCACCTTGTTCATCCTGAGTAGAAACCATATGAGCAATAGTATGAATAGATTAGAAAAATTCCGTATTAGTCACCTTACCCTGAGGAGGACTAGTAGCAACTAGAGGAACTCTAGAACTACAAGGGACAGAACCCTGAGATCAAAGATGAACTGCAGACGTAGGACGTACCCTATCAAAATTGTCAGCAGATAGGACTAAAGAGTTTCCTTGTGTTCCAGACCGTCGAGGCATGATCTGAAAAGTGAACAACCAAGGATTATAAAAGAATTCCAAGACTTAGACACCAAGCTTGAAAATAGAATACCAAGAAAGTGAAACATTCCTAAATGCCTTTTAGCCTCTCTCTTATGAGTGTGGCTATACACCTTTAAAAGAGACTCTACTAGACACGACTTTGTGGACTCCCAATTAACTATGAACCTAAAGCTCTGATACCAACTTGACACGACCTGACCAGGGGCCTCATTGTGATGGGCATCCCAAGTCCAACCAGGACCGGGGACCACCCCCTGCTACCCAACCCAACCACCATTAGCATACCTTGAGTTGGATGAATTTCGAACATATAACAAGATAGCATAATTAGACAAGGACTGACTTTGGGATAGGTCTATCCATAGACCTACCCTACCAAGTCATCCCATCTACCAAACCATACCAGCCAAACCACCAAGCCAAACCAATACCAAACCAAGGGTCATAAAATAGGCCATACCTAAATGAGTTCCAAAACATAATATGATTAATAATATGATTAATCCAAAAATAAAATACAATAGAACAGTAAGAAAATATGTCCAATGATGTCAGCCCCAATACTAATGCCAATATTAAGGCCGACACCAATACCGATCCTTCCCATTCCAACCCATAGCAGTACCATAAAGCCTCTATCCAAAAGAATACGAAAATTCGAATAGGATATGCCCCTAATCATAGCCAAAACCAATATCCACAAATAAGTCAAAGTACAAAATTACATCCATGAAATGGAGCCTTCTAAATAGATAAAAGCTTACCACTTTAATCCAAATATTGAACTCGAAGTCCGAATCACTAAGCAGGAGGAGTAGAATGGCCGATTATTGCATCGCGTAGGGATTTATCGCCCAAAGATGGGTTAGAGAGTGAGTACTAGCATGAACTCAGGACAAGGATAAAATAGTGTCATTTATAAAACTAAGTAAAAATCATCCATATACACACAACTATACATAACCATGCCGTAAAAAGGGAACCGGGTTTAGAATGCCATTAAAACCTTTACCTGGGATATGTAGCTTTGCCTTCCTAAACTACCCATGGGCTATATGGGTTTAGCTTCCCATAATGGAAGGGCCCCAGTGCTTGAAGCCTCACGATCGGAGACGAAAACCTGGGATGACTAGTACATCCCCCAAATATAAAGTTTAACATCATGAATACGGTCACTTGGACCAAACCTCACATCGGCAAATATGAGTTTTCAATTTTGGTCCCCTCGAGACCTTCACCTTCCATGGCTTTGCTACACGCCCTACAATTATTACCTAAGAAAAACAATTAAAAAGCAACCAACTAATCCGTTAACCATTTATTAACCAAGGCCATTAGTAGTGGTATCGTCATACCAACAATAACTTGCAAGTTTTGTCCTTAACCAAACCTTAGGGGTTTTTCATATACCTCTCATGATTAACAATTAACCAAAACCATGGCCACCAAGGTCTTTCCAATCCATTTAAAACCATTTAAACCATTCATATCATTTAGGGTTCCATTGCAAAGTTTAAACCTTCCATAAGTTTCATTGAAAATCCAATATTATGGTGAAAACATTGTTATGGGCATTTTATCAAATACATTGGGACCATTGTATTTCCCAAAACCAAAGTCCCATTACAAAGAACTATTCCCATGTAACCAATTATCCAAATCCACCATTAATGCATATAAAAGAATAATTAAAACATGGAAAAACAATAACAAAGCATTTATATCCAACTATACCCCCATTTAAGTTGAAGAAAAATCTCATCACAGGGGTACGACCAACCCTCATGAGTCGTACCCTTTGATATGAGTGGTACCCACTACTCATATACTAAGCCTCAACCCTTGGACCCAACATTGTCTAGTATACAACTCATCTTACCCAAGTCGTATTGACAGCATATGATCCGGACCCTTCACCCATTTCTCTGGCAAGATAGAATCACAAAAGGTATGAACACTGTCCACCATACGAGTTCCTAGTATGATTCATAACACTGTCCACCATACGAGTTCCTAGTATGATTCATACCCTGACTTATGGCTCATGGTGAGCAACTCGTACTTAAATCTAACTTAAGCAACCAAGTCTAAGGTTAAATGAAGGAATCAAATAATTTGTATCCAACTATATGACTCATACCACCAAGTTGTACCCATTCCAGTGACCAAAAACCATCCCACCTACCAACACTGGTCAGCAAACGACTGGACCATACCATTTGTACCCTAACATACGGCTTGTACCCATGAGTCGTATTAGGTATAGAGACCAAAATTCCAGGAAATTTTCTAAGGTCCAGAAACCAGGGTATTTCAGTAATGAAATCCATGTGATCACCTCTCATTTCCATTTTGGTAATTTAATCTCCTGATACAAGCCTCCAGGACTCATATGCTCAACTTTCACTTGTTGACACACTAGACACCTAGCCATAAAATTAGCCACATCCATCTTCATACCATTCCACTAATATATCTCTTGAGATCATGATACATTTTATCAAACTGACATATAAAATGTAGCCCGATTCATATGCCTCAGCCAATGCGCTTTCTCGTAAAACATCGATGTCAGGAACACATAACCTCCCTTAGTACAACAAGGTACCATTACCACTGATCCAAAATACCATTACCTTTTATCCACCTACATCATTCTTGATTTTCATGAAGATAGGATCTGGCATTTGTTTCTCCTTGATCTCTACACCAAGAGATGATCGAACTATATTCCTGTACCAGCACAACACCATTCTCAGAGTCTAAAAGGCAAACTTCAAGATTAGCCAAGCAGTGAATATCCTTCACCAACTCTCATCTCTCCTTATCCATGTGAGGTAAACTCCCCATGGATAACATTCTACTAGCATCAGCAACAATATTAGCCTTACCTGGATGATAGTAAAGACTCATATCATAGTCCTTGAGAAGCTCAAGCTATCTTATCTGCGTGAGGTTAAGATCCTTCTGAGTTAACATATATTATAGACTCTTATGATCAGAAAAGATGTCCACGTGCACTCTATACAAATAGTACCACCAGATTTTCAATGTAAACACCACAGCTAATTATTCCAAATCATGAGTTGGATAATTCCTCTCATGCACTTTCAACTGCCTAGAAGCATAGGCAATCACCTTACCATACTGCATCAAAACATTACCAAGTCCCATCGAGGATGCGTTGCAGTAAGCCAAAACCCCTAATTTCCTTTAGGCAAGGTCAAAACCTAAACCGAAGTTAGCTTATCCTTTAGCTTCTCAAAACTACCTCACAACCATCCGACAAAGAGAACCTTACCTTCTTTTGAGTCAACTTGGTCAATGGGGCAGCTATCATCGAGAAACTTTTCATAAACCTCCTATAATACCCAGCCAAACCCAAGAAGCTCCGAATGTCGGTTGGAGTTGTAGGTCTAGGCCACTTCTTAACCACCACTACCTTTTGTGGATCCACCATGATCCCTCCACTAGAAATAACATGACTCAAAAAAGTAACAGCATTCAACAAAAACTCACATTTAGAGAATTTGGCATACAATTGTTGCTTTTTCAAGGTCTGCAACACCACACGGAGGTGATTAAAATGATCCACCTCACTCTTAAAATATACTGGGATGTTATCAATGGACACAACAACAAAAAGATCTAAGAACTGATGGAATACCCTATTCATCAAATGCATGAATATCGTCGGGGCATTGGTCAAACCAAATAACATAAATAAGAACTCAAAGTGCCCATACCGACTACGGAAAGTTGTCTTAGGGATATCCATCTCCGTACTCTTAAGTTGATGATACCCAGACCAAATATCTCTCTTAGAAAAGAATTTGGCACCTTGCAATTGAACAAAAAAGTCATCTATCCTTGGAAGAGGATACTGTTCTTAAACGTTATCTTATTCAACTGCCGATAGTCAATACACATTTGAATGGAATCCTCCTTCTTACATACGAATAACACCAGTGCACCCCACGAGGATACAATAGGGTGGATGAAACCCTTTTTCAAAAGATCTTTAAGTTGCTCCTTGAGTTTCCTCAACTCAACCAGAGCCATTCTATAAGGAGGAATAGATATTGGACGAGTGCCTGAAACCATGTCAATCCCAAACTCAATCTCCCTATCTAGAGGAACACTAGGAAAATCATCCAGAAATACCTTAGGAAACTCATTCACCACCGGAACCGAATGCAAATAAGGACCTTTCGAGTTAAAATTTTTAACCTAGACCAAATGAGAGAGACACCCTTTAGAGATTATCCTCCAAGACCTAAGATATGATATAAACTTACCTATGGAAGCTAAGGAACCACTCTCTTATTCAATAACCGATTTTGTAAGGAACTTAAAAACAACCCTATGAGTCCAACATTCTAAGGATGCATATTATGAATGTAACCAATCCATATTTACAATAACATCAAAATCCACCATATCTAATTCATACAAATCCACCAAAGTCTCCTTACTACCAACAGATATTACACACCATATATAGACTCTTTTAGCAATGACAGAGTCACCTACTGGGTTAGAAAAAAAAGATCCAAAGTAACCTTAGGATCAAAACCAAAATACACAGCTATAAATAGAGTCAGATAAGAGAGAGTGAACCCTGGATCAAGTAAACAAAAAATATCCCAAGAAAAAAGTTGTAATGTACCAGTCATGACATTAGGTGATGCCTCAGACTCCTGTCGAGTAGCAAGAGCATATAATCGGTTTTGGCCTATGCCGATGCCAGAAGCAGAATCAAATGCAAAAGCAATACCCTTTGGTGCAGGAGAAGATGAGGAGGCAATCGAAACATTATTCTCTCCCAAAGCAACCTTACCAACTGAATAATTTCTAAGCATGTGGCTTGGCTGACCATATTTGAAGCACCTATCCCTCCCCTCATCACAGGAGCCCTGATGCAACTGACCACAAAACCTACAAGGAAGACATGATAAAGACAAATGTGTCGTACTTGCCTGATATTAGGCACCATGTGCTCTAAAGTTATCATCACCCTGCTGACGCCTACCAGCCAACGACTTTGGGTAAGAATCACTCCCTGTGGAGAAGGAACAATAACTCCCCCACTTCTTTGGCCAATTACCACCATCTCGACCACATTGTGTTGACCAATACCTTGGACACAGAATCTGAGCCACTTACCCTACCTTTCAACTATCTCAACCTTTTTTCTCTTTTCCTCCTCCACCTATTGCATATGAACAACCAACCTAGAAATATCCATGTTCTTGATCAGCAATGCAATTTTACTTTCAAGGATCAAATCTCGAGACAGTCCTAAAGTGAACTTTCTCATCCTGGCTCCCATATTAGACACCAATTTCAGAGCATACCTAGACAACTAGTAAAAGAAGGTATACTCTTTGACCGACATCATTCCCTATTTCAGATTAACAAACTTCTCCACTTTTACTTTCCTAAACTCCCGAGGAAAGAAGTGGTCTAGAAATGCATTGGAGAAAGTCTCCCATAAGTATGACTCCCCAACATCACCCCTTGCCCTATCCCATTCTTCATACCATTGGTACACCACATCTTTGAACTGATAAGCTGCAAACTACATCCCTTTCATATTCGTGGCATGCATAATCCCAAAAATATTTTCCATCTCATCTAGAAAACCCTAAGAATCCTTCTCTACCTTAACACCAGTAAAGGTTGGAGGACTTATCTTCATGAATTAGTCAACCCTTGTGGCCTTAGAGGATAGAATAGTAGATGCACCACGCCTGAGAAGCCACCAATTGAGCAATGATATGGATCGACTGATGAAACTCTAAATTTATCATGTCAGCTTAAGAGGACTAGAAAAAATTGGTTGAACTCTACAATAATCAGGGATTGGATCCCTAGCCAGAGTATGGATCCCCTAAGTAGAAGGTGTCCCATCAACATTGTCCCCAATTAGGACAGAGAAGTTTCCGTGAACTTTAGATCGTTGAGGCATGATCTAAAAGAGAGAAAAAATAGGGATTAGAAAGGATTTAAGGACCTTAGACCCTACAGCTTGAAATAGAACACAAGAAAGTGAAACATTCCTAGATGCCTTATAGCCTCTCCCTTATGAATGTGGCACGCTACACACCCTTAAAAGAGACTCTAATTGACATAGCTTTGTGGACTCCTAATTGACCATGAACCTAAATCTCTGATACCAACTTAACACAACTTGAACCAGGGCCTTGTCGCAATGGGCATCCCAAGTCCAACTAGGATCGAAGACCACCCCCGTTACCCAACCCAACCTCTAAATATGCATACCCTGAGTTGGATAAATTTTAAACATATAATAAGATAGTGTTTGTTGCAATTTAAGACTCAGGGATAGGTTCATAATCATAGCCAACCCAAGAAAGTCCGACCATCCTATAATAACCAACAACCATAACTAAACTGATATAATAACTAAGTTCCTGCCCATAACATAACATAAAATGATGGAACAATCATAAATTTAGCCAAACAATATCAGCCTCAATAGCAATTTTAATACTAAGGGTGACACCAATACCAACACTGCCCATTCCAACCCATAGTAGTTCTATAAATACTCTAACAGAAAGAAAAACATATCTGGTTGGGACATGCCCCCAACCATATCCAAAACCAATGTCTATGAAATAACCAGAGTATGTTAAGACATCCATGATATGAAATAGAGCCTTCTAAAGTATGGAAGCTCACCAATTCAATCCAATGGCTGATCCTAAATTTGATCACTAAGCAGAAGGAGTAGAATGGCCGGTTTTTGCATCTCTTGGGGATACAGCCGCCTGAAGATGGGTTTGCGGGTGAATTCTAGAAAGTAGTCGGGATAAGGATAAAATACTGAAAACCTTTAAAACCAAGTAAACGAACCATATACACTCACAATCGTACTTACATACATACATATATATATATGTATATATATATATATATAACCATGCTGGGAAGTGGGAATCGAGTTTAGCATGCATTTAAAACCATTAACCTAGGTATGTATAACTTAACTATCCTAGAACACCCACAGCCTATATAGGTCCAGTGTAACCCCATGAACGGGCCCCGATGTGTATATCCGCACGAACTGAAGATACCATAGGAGTAGGGGATTCCCAAGTACCCTTCGCTCTCCATGATACATATATACAATTGTAACTTAGGGGATTTCAATGTACCCCTTATGATCATCATGAACAAATCCTCATGTCGGTAAATATGAATTTTCAGTATCCGTCCATTGGGCTCACACCTTCACAATTAGCTATCATACCTCACCATTATTGCAAAATTAAAACCATTACGACATAACCAAGACCACCATTCCATTTGTTATTAACCAGGGCTATAAGTAATGGTATATTCATACTGAATATAGCTTGCAAGCAATGTCCTTATCCAACCTTTTAGAGAAGAAGGGATTCCCATGTACCTATAGATTACATTATTAAGTTAGGTTAGGGGATTCCTACTTTGGTCACCTACGCTCTGTAGGTGGGACTTACACCCAGAAATGCCTCAGAAAGTAGCCCAAAACTTTAATTTTCTTACTTTTCTTCCATTTAGCATCCAAAACCTAGTTTCCTAGAAAATCACTCCAAAAATACATCAAATCCAATAAAATTGCCTTAAGCACATGCATATTCTCCAATTTTAAGCATCGTATGTGCTATAAATTCATAGTACATCAAGACCCTCAACTTAGAACATTGCATGTCCTTAGGCAACAAAACATAACAAAAAATTACGGTGATGCATAACCAAAATAAACCTATGATATCTATGGCAGTCAATCATCAAATTTATCTTAAAACATAATACCTCCTCCTATATAAATAATTCAAAAACAACTTTATGTAAACATGAAGAACAACAGCGTGACACAAAGCAATCAAGCTATAGCATTACATTAGCAACAAATAACCATATGTATATACAAGTTACATTTTCCAAAAAAGTAAGTAGCGAACAACACAACCCATGCACACTCATAACCAAGAAGTCCAAATTACTCATATGAAATCATTCATGTCGATACAGGGACAATCAAGAGACACTCATACTCATAAGAAAAGTTCCAATCAATACGTATCAAATACCATAGGGTTACCCTTATTTTATCTACCTAAACTTTCAGACAGTCAGGTTAGGATCACTATAGGACTTTTCTTTTTGTAACGTAGACTTAGGGGTTGGCATGTTACATATATGGATCTATCAAGTGACTAAGAATCCTTGGCACTACGCTTACTTTGGGGCCAACACTTTAACTAGTTTCCTTTTATTCCATCCTTATTTCTCCCCTTTTATTCTTTTATTGCACATTCAGGTTGGGTATGGTTTCTTTTATTTATTCTTTTTCTTTTTCTTTTTTTCTACCACACCCAGCCTTATATATTTCTCTTATTTTACCCTTCTTCATACCCACTTAACATTACGCACCCCTATGATAGCCCCCTTAACTTAGGTGATTTACTTGAGTTAATGTGCATAATATCTAAGAAGGACCAAGGCCAAAATAGGTTATTTGCAACAAAAATGGGAAAGTGAAAAGTGTAACAAGAAAAATAGACTATACAGGCTTAAAATTGGGATCAAGGGATACTTACACATGAAAGGTCATTGTCATGACATAAACTAGGGCCTTTTGTAATAGGCATCCCAAGTCCAACTAACACTGGGGACCACTCCTGTTCTAAACCCAACCTCCAAATATGCATACCCTGAGTTGGATGAATTCCAAACGTATAACAAGATAGCATTTAATATAATTCCAGACTCTTGGATAGGTCCATAACCGTGAACAACCCAAGCAAGTCTAACCATCCAATACCAACCAACAACCATAACCAAATCGATATAATAACCAAATTTCATTCTTAACATAACATATAAAGATGGAACAATCATAAATTTAGTCAAATGGTATAAACCCCAATACCAGTGCCAATACTAAGGCTGACACCAATACTGACACTGCCCATTCCAACCTATAGTAGTTCCACAAAGCCTCTAACCGAAAGAAAAACCATAACCAGTTGGGACATGCCTCCAACCATAGCCAAAACCAAAGTCTATGAAATAACCAAAGAATGTAAAGACATCCATGATACGAAATGGAGCCTTTCGAAGTATGAAAACTCACCACTTAGATCTAATAGCTGACCCCAAATCCGATCACTAAGTAGGAGGAGTAGAATGGTTTGTTCCTGCATTACATGGGGATACAGTCACCCGAAGATGGGTTAGCGAGTGAATGCTAGAAAGTACTCGAGATAAGGATAAAATAATGCCAATCGTTAAAACCAATTAAACCAACCATATGCATTCACAACCATACACACATATACATACACATATATATAACCATGTTGAGAAAAGAGAATGGGGTTTAGCATGCATTTAAAACCATTAACCTGGGTATATATAGCTTAACTATCCTAGAACCACCCATGGGCTATATGGGTTCAGTGTAATCTCCTAAATAGTCCCTGATGCGTGTAGTTGTATGAATCGAAGATACCATAGGAGTAGGGCATTCCCAAGTACCCTTCACTCTCCATGATACATATATACAATTATAACTTAAGGGATTACTATGTACCCCATATGGTCATCATGACCAAATCCACATGTCGGTAAATATGAGTTTCCAGTGTCCATCCATTGGACTCACACCTTCACGATTAGCTATCACACCCCACCATTATTGCCCAATTTAAACCATTACTGCATAACCAAGACCACCATTCCATTTTTTATTAACCAATAATATAAGTAGTGGTATCATCATACCAACTATAGCTTGTAGGCAATGTTCTTAGCCAATCTTTTAGAGAATAAAGGATTCCTATGTACCCATAGATTATATAATTAATTTAGCTTAGGGGATTCTGATGTACCCCGCAAGTATGTTCATGACTTAGCTTGCTTAGGGGATTCCCTTGTACCCCACAAGACTTTCAATTAAACCAACCATAACCACTAAGACCTTACCATTTGACCATTCAAAACCATTTAGACCATTTATATCATTTAGGGTTCCATTACCAAGTTATACCATGCAATAGTTTAATGAAATTCCAACATTTTAACCAAAAACATTCTCATAGGAATTTTATCAAACATGTTGGGGGCATAGGATTTTCGAAGCCAAAACCAAGTACCAATTAACCATTCCCATGCAACCAAATGTTCAAACCACCATTAAAACATGTAGATCTATAATTAAAACATTGGAAAATCATAACCAAACATTTATAACCAAAACCCCCAATATATATTTGCAAAACCAAAACCATACAACATTTATTCTATGAAAACAATTCATAAAACATGCGATTAGTTAGAACTAACAATGAAGGAGAAGTATATTTTCTTAGATTAAAAAAGAAGATGAGAAGAAATCACTCTTATAAGCCTCAATTGACCACCTTGAAGGAAACCCTAGCTTTTGCTTAACCCAAGAACCTTGAGAGATTTTGAGAGAGTTTAGAGTGTTTGACTGATTACAAATAGGTTAATGAAGCCTCAAAAAGATTTTTTAAGTCATGGGGTCCCAAGGAGTTATATGGTTAAATGTCCAGATTATCGCTAACTTAAACTGTATTAATTACCTGCAGGAGGGTACGACCACCCTTTCATCCAAACCCTAGGGTATGAGTGGTACCCATAAACCGTACCTTAGATGGAATTAAAAGGGGCTGACATTGTCTAATATACGAGTTGGATTATACCACTCGTAAACTATCTCACGACCCATGGTGAGCCACTCATAATCAGATCCAAGTTAAGTTACTAAGTTTCAGATTAAGTAAAGGAAAACCCAACCATACAACCCGTCACCCACTATATGACTCGTACCCACCTAAGTAGTACCCATTCAAGAAACTCAACCACCCAACATTGGACAATATATGACTAGACCATATTACCCATACCATACCATATGACTAGTACCCAAACTTATATGATGTCCAGAAGCCAAAAACCCAAGAAAATTTCTAAGGACCAAAACCCATGGTGTTTCAGTCATTTAGGCTAAAAGTGGATTTATTTGAAGAATGGCCTATGATCCTTTTCTAACCGACTATCCTACAAACTGGGTAAGATTAACCAGGTAAGTTCTGGATTTAACACATAAAGAAAATGAAGTAGTATCTTACGCTCACATGTCACAAGGTTATATCACGAGCTACGACCTATCTGGTTTATGCAATTATTAACTATGATTATTATGTCCTTGATTCTAATTCCATAAAAAGATTCACAATAGTTACATATACATACATATCACATAGTTTAAAAATAAGTTGTTGAAGAGGTATCCTTTTCTCGAAAATCAACAAAAATATGTCAACTGTCCTAGATACTCATTTTTCTCCTATTAAATACTAAAAATCACAAAACAAAACAGAATATTCCTAAACATTTCAGCTTTAATAGGAGGACTCCAAGAATAAGAGGCACGATAATTAAAACCCAAGGAGGACTTCAAGACCCATAAGTAGCCCCACTCTTAACTTAAAATCATGCATTTTTTCCAATGCGTTAAACCGCTATAAAACAAGAGAGTTAGAAACATACTTGTGACACCATAGGTGCGAAGATCTGACATCAATCACATCAACATGAATACAATAACAAAATACCTTGGCTTTTCTCCCAAGTGCCTAATTTCACGTCACCACATGACGGGGCTTGGTTGGGTACTCAGACTTCCCAACAAGCCCATGGGTACCTTGATTACTCAGACTTCATCAAGGTAGCCCAAAAGTTGGCTTCCAGTTTTCTCTTTCCACTTTGAACTTATGAATTACACCCCTAATTATTTTTCTTATTTCCCATTATGCTTACGGGCGATGGTATAATAATAACAGACCCAAGAAATATATGTGGCCTACTGTACTTCTTGGCCCTTCCATGAGGAATGTGATTCTTTGATTCTAGCTTAACAAATTCAAGGATATAGACATATGCTTCCTCTTTCTATCATTCTTCTTTAGGTTTGGATGGCTCGATTAAGATGTGAAAATCCAAACACAAGTTAAAAAATGCTTAGAATGATGTCTAATACACCCCAACTCAGGAATTCCTCTATTATTTACATCACCATATAGCTCTTGTATGCTTTCTTAAGCGTGAAACTATCCATAAGAGTATGAGCAGTTTTTGACACCTCAAATTTTAGTTCCTCAAGTTGGACTCTCAGAAATTTTTTAGTCTCACACCACCTATAACTAAGTTTTTAGGAATTACATGCAACAGATTTTGCATTCAATTCTACTTGTAAGTGGTAAATATCCAAGACAAACCAATCAACCTTTTGAACAAGCTCATGATTATTGTCGATAAGGTGTGTCAATATTCCAATAGGCTATACTTGTACTCAAACACTATTTTGTCACACTCCTATAATATTGCACCATATCAAAAGGATAAAGATTAATAATAATAAAGTCTTCATCACTCCATACTTCCTCTGGCCAAGTAATAATATCAAGAAGAGTAGGCACACACTAGTGTATGCCCGAAAAAAAATAAAAAATAAAAAACCAAACAACTTCAATAATCCAATCTATCAATCTAGAACTGTATTCTCTGGAAATGGTGCCAAAATTTAATAACACCCAAACTACCCCTCTTTAAAATGATAAAGAAGCCGTTATCAAAATATAGTAACCAAACTATGTTGGGGTTGATCCCATAGGGAATACATCAGAAATCCTTCTTGAACTTATTAAAATCACCAGACGTGCAGAAAAGTAAAAAGAGAGGATTTGCTAAAATAGTAAAATAGACAAAAATTAGTTGCTTTTGGTTGTAAACAATCTAAGACGAACACTAGGCTTGTGTTCCCCCTTCCTTCTAAACTGTCTAAATCTATTGTGTAATGTCAAACTATTTTGATACATTGTATGCATAATCTGATAAGTTATGTACCATCAATTATCTTTTAGACTTATTGACGGATCTCACCCTTTACTTTTTGAGTCTCAGGGTGTCGCCTTACTAACCTTTATCCTGGACCTAGTTTAACTATTACCTTTTGAGTCTCAAGTTATTAGATGAAAGTTAACCATCTTAAGAAGATAGTACATGTAAGCTTATTTTGGCAGTTAACCCCAAATCACCATTGTGATCTTCTTTTGCTAGTCACTACTCCTTTTACAGAGTAAGTAGTGATATTCTAGGTAGGATCTTGATGAGATGCAAAAATCTTTATCTCGAACTACTTGGCACTTTCTCTACTCTGTTAATCCACCAGGGTTCCACAACCCTAGCTAAGAAAATTAGTCGCTCATAGTTATAAGATTAATTATGGAATCGACAGATAAAATTATAGAATCAATCTCATAATAATAAAAGAATAAAACCCAAAGTTTTAAAATGACTAACAACCTAAGAACAAACTAAGAACAATAAGATTATATGGCAGCCTTAAAGAGCCTATTTCTGAATTTCTCCCTCTCTGAATATCTGACTAAATAAAGTCTAGAGGATATTTATATATTACAAGAAACCCTAGAAATCAAATCCTAACTTAAATAAGAAAATTTGAACTAAACATACATAATAATGAATAAAAGCATCATAGGTGTTTATGTAGGTTACATGGAAAACCTAGGAAATAATTTCGTAATGATCCAGAAAAAGTGAGGTTGGTAACCAACAACAAAGGACACCTATGGACCATATGTATTATATAAGGACTATTTGCGATCCTTGGTAAGTGACAGACCTCCTACTCTATTATGAAACTCTCTAGACTAGACCCTCTAGTACTTACTAAGGTCACTTACGGACTGTATGTATAACATACGAATTGTAGGTGCCCTTGGTAAGTGATAAAGTCTTCAATTTCCGGTTTCTGAGCCTCTGGAATTCAAGTTCTAACACCTACTTTGGTCACCTACGCTCAGTAAGTGGCACTTACACCTAAAAATGCCTCGGTAAGTAGCCTAAAAC
The DNA here is from genome assembly GCF_002878395.1 of Capsicum annuum. NCBI lineage: Eukaryota > Viridiplantae > Streptophyta > Magnoliopsida > Solanales > Solanaceae > Capsicum > Capsicum annuum. The sequence continues at coordinate 231,091 of NW_025822696.1, read as the reverse complement.
TTTTATTTTCTTCCTTTTCTTCCATTTATCATCTAAAACCTAGTTTCCAACAAAATCACTCCAAAAACACATCAAATCAAACAAAATAGACTTAACTACATACATATTCTCCAAGTTTATACATCATAAGTGCTATAAATCATAGCACATCAAGAGGCAGAACAAGAAGTTTAGATACTCAGAGCAAGATGCAGGTCAGCAGAATAGTAGGAGAGATAGTAGACAATGGACCAAGAAAAAGAATTGGGGAAGTTCTTATTTAATATCTAGTGCTTCTTATCCTAAGACTTCAGGTGATCATCATTTTTAGGCTAGCAATGATCCTAAGGCATTGGGTGCCCAGTTCAAGCTAGTAAAGCTCAGTCAGCCCCACCTTATCCTCTTTGTCATTTTATGGACAGCTTCATCATATGTATTATAAGGAGGGGACAAACTTGTTTTTTAATTGTTGTCAGTCTGTTCATCTACAGTGAAATTAACCTATAGCTAAAGTTTTCATTGGAGCTAATAAGGTCCTGATCACCATTATTATGGCTCCTGCACCTAAGGTCGCCACTTTAGTTATCACCTGCGGCCGAAATTATCTTTATGCAGTTGTTACTCATTAGGAATCTGAGGCATCCTAAGATGTTGTCATTGGTATGTTATAACTTTTTTCTCATATTATTTATTGGTTACTTGATACGGGTTCTACCCTATCTTATGTGACTCCTTATGTGGTTGTACACTTTGGTTTTGTTCCTGAAAATATTTTGACCCATTTTTTGTGTTTACTCCAATAGGTGATTCTATTATTGCTAGAAAAATTAATAGGGGTTGTGTGGTGTCCATCCTTCATAGAGACATATTGATGGATATAATAGAAATTGGTATGGTAGATTTTAATGCAATCTTGGGGATGGATTGGCTTCATTTGTGCTATGCTTCTCTAGATTATAGGACCCAAAAGGTCATTTTCTATTTTTCTAATAATTCGGTGATTGTTTGGATGGGGAGTTAGTTAGTAACCAAAGGGAAGTTTATTTCTCATCTTTGAGCTCAAAATATAATTTTCAAGGGGTTTCTGTATCATCTAGTTTGGGTTCAATATTTTAACTCTGGGATTCCTTCTTTGCAATTTGTCCATGTGGTTAATGAATTTCCTAAAGTTTTTTCCGATGATGTTCCTGTATTTCTTCCCGATAGGGAAATAGATTTTGGGATTGATCTTCTACCGAATACCCATTCAATTTTCATTCCTCCTTATAGGATGGCCCCCGACTGAACTAAAGAAGTAGTTAAAGGATCATCTTGATAAGGGTTTCATTCATCCTAATATTTCTCTGTAGGGTGCTTCTATGCTTTTCATGCAAAAAAAAGATGGGTCTATTCAGATTTGTACAGACTATCGACAGTTGAACAAGGTTACCATGAAAAATAAGTATCCTCTTCCTAGGATTAGTGACCTTTTTTATCATCTTAGGGTGGTAGGTATTTCTCTAAGATTGGTTTTCATTCGGTTTACCATCAACTAAAAATTAGAGAGGTTGATATTCCCAAGACTACTTTTAAAATCAGTATGGCCATAATGAGTTCTTGGTTATATCATTTGGGTTGACTAATGCTCTGGTTGCTTTTATGTATCATATGAATTGGGTGTTCAAGCAGTTTATGGCTTTATTTGTTATTGTCTTCATTGATGATATCTTAGTGTACTCTAAGAGTAAAAAGGATCATGCTAATCATCTCCAAACTGATTTTCAAACTCTTAAGGATTAGGAACTATATTCAAAGTTTTCTAAGTACGAATTTTGGATAAGTGTTGTGAACTCTCTTGGTCATGTTGTTTCTAGTGAGGGTATCAAGGTGGATCCACATAAAGTTGAGGTAGTTGAAAAGTGGACTAGACCTATGCTCCAATTGACATTATGAGCTTTTTGGGCTTGGTTAGGTATTATAGAAGGTTTGTGGAGAGTTTCTCATCTATTGATGCTCCACTGATAGGGTTGACACAGAAATATGTTAAGTTTTTGTGGTCCAATGCTTGTGAGCGTAATTTTGAGAAGTTGAAGGATAAGTTAACTTTTATGCTAATTTTAACCCTATTCGAGGGTACTGATGGGTTTGTTGTATATTGTATTGTGTCCCATGTGGGATTGAGTTATGATTTGATAACGCATGGTAGGGTTGTGGCCTATGCTTCCGGGCAGTTTAAGGTTCATAAGAGAAATTGCCCAACTCACGATCTAGAGTTGGCGGTTGTGGTTTTTGATCTGAAGATTTAGTGCCATTAATTTTAAGGGGTGCATGTGGATATTTATTTAAACCATAAGATCTTATAGTATGTATTTACGTAGAAGGAATTAAATCTTAGGAAGAGTTGGTGGCTTGAATTATGTAAGGATTATGATATCAGCCTTCACTACCATCTAGGTAAAGATAATATTGTTGGTGATGCTTTTAGCAAGTTATCTATAGGGAGCCTATCTCATGTTGATGGGGAGAAAAGAGGCTTGGTGAAGGATATTCATAGGCTGGCTAATTTAGGAGTGTGTCTTTTGGACTCTAAGGATAGGGGAGTAATTATTCAGGAAGAGGTTAAGTCGTCTCTTTGTGTTGAGGTTAAGGAGAAGCAGGATTTATATCCTATACTTATACATATTAAGGATGTGTAGGTTAGCAAAAGGTTATGGATTTTGAGATTGGGTAAGATGGCGTCCTGAGGTATCAAGAAAGATTATGTGTTCCTGATGTTGATGGGCTGCAGGAAAGGATTTTACTAAAGCTCATGAGTTTAGATTTGCAGTTCATCTGGGTTTGACTAAGATGTATCATGACTGTAAGGAAATCTACTGGTGGAATAATATTATGAGGAATATGATAAATTTTGTTTCTCAGTGTATGGTTTGTCAGCAAGTCAAGGTAGAGTATTTGAGGCTTGGTGGCATGTCTCAAGAAATAGAGTTTCCCGTATAGAAGTGGGAGATAATCAATATGGACTTTGTTACAGGTCTTCTGTGGTCTCACAATCAGTATGATTCTATTTGTGTCATTGTGGATAGAATGATCAAGTCTACTCACTTCTTGCCTATACGGACTAATTACTCAAGATAGAATTATGCTAAGCTATTCATTTAGAAGATAGTTAAGTTGCATGGAGAACCTATTTCCATCATCTCAGACTGAGGTACGTAGTTTTCATCTTACTTCTGGCATTTGTTTTAGAAAGGTTTACGTACTTGGGAGAACCTTAGCACCGCTTTCCACCCTCATACAGATGGGAAAGCAGAGAAAACTATTTAGACTTTGGAAGATGGGTGAATCTGAAAAATAAACCCAAATTAGGGTGGCTTTCAAATTTTAGCCCCAAATAAAAAAGCTTCCTTAAAATAGTCTTTACCTATTAACTAATATTTTTCTGAACAAAATTACCCTTGATTAATGGAGTAAATTATATAAATGATCCTCATAATGGATAACAACTCCATATTATATCTTTCAACTTTTATTTTTTTTCTCATTTTAATTTTAATTTGATTTTTATTTTTTATTTTCTCCTTTTCTTTTTAATTTTCTCAACCCTTACTTTTTTCCTTTTTTTCTCTCAACTTCTTTTTATTCTTTTTTTCTTTTTCATTTTTTTTTTCCACTTTTTTTTTGTTCTTTCCAATTTTATCAACCCTTAATTTTTTTCTTCACACCTTTCAACGTCTACTTTTATAAAAAGAAGAACTTTTTTTCTTTGATTTTTTTCTTTTTAAATTTTTCTCGACCTTTTTTTAATTTAATCTTTCATTTTTTTCCTGTTCTCTCTCAACTTCTACATTTTCTTTGATTTTTATTTTTTTAATATTTTTCTTCATTTTCTTCTTTTTTCATAATTTTGATTATTTTTGTTCTTTTCTTTGATTTCTTTCATTCAAATTACATCTAATGAGCAAGAGTTGATACTATCACATTATAAAGGCAAGACTTACGACTTTCAAACAATAAGGTACGTTTCATGGGCAAGAGTTGACACTACTACATTGTAGAGGCAAGACTTATGACTTTCAAATAAAAAAGTTATGTTTCATGGCAAGAGTCGACACTACCACATTGTATTTTGATTTATGAGATGTTTTATAACTCTTACCTTAGAGAAAAGACTTAGCTCAGGGTCTTTCAAACAATAAATTATACCCCACGGACAAGAGTTGACTCTACCACGTTATGTTTTCATTTCTGAGATGTTTTACAACTATTGCCTTAAAGGCAAGACTTAGCTCAAGGACTTTCAAACAACAAGTTATATTTCATGGGCAAGAGTCGACACTACCACATTGTATTTTAATTTATGAGATGTTCTATAACTATTGTCTTAGAGGCAAGACTAAGCTCGGGGACTTTCAAACAACAAATTATGCCCCACAGGCAAGAGTTGACTCTACCACATTATGTTTTCATTTATAAGATGTTCTGCAACTATTGCCTTAGGGACAAGACTTAGCTCAAGGATTTTCAAACAACAAATTATGCCCCACGGGCAAGAATTGACTCTACCATGTTATATTTTCATTTATGAGATATTCTACAACTATTGCCTCAGAGGCAAGACTTAGCTCAGGGACTTTCAAACAATAAATTATGCCCCACGAGCAAGAGTTGACTCTACCACATTATGTTTTCATTTATGAGATGTTCTACAACTCTTGTCTTAGAGGCAAGACTTGACTCAAGGACGTTCAAACTGCAAATTATGCCCCACGGGCAAGAGTTAACTCTACCATGTTATATTTTCATTTATGAGATGTTCTACAATAATTGCCTTAGAGACAAAACTTGGCTTAAGGACTTTCAAACTACAAATTATGTCCCGTGGGAAAGGGTTGACTTTACCATGTTATGTTTTCATTTATGAGATGTTCTACAACTATTGCCTTAGAGGCAAGACGTAATTAGCTCAAGGACTTTCGAACTACAAATTATGCTCCACAGGCAAGAGTTGACTCTACCACGTTATGTTTTCATTTATGAGATGTTCTGCAACTCTTGCCTAAGAGGCAAGACTTAATTAGCTCAAGGACTTTCAAACTACAAATTATGCCCCACGGGCAAGAGTTGACTCTACCACATTGTGCTTTCATTTATGAGATGTTCTACAACTATTTCCTTAGAGGAAAGACTTAGCTCAAGGACTTTCAAACTACAACTTATGCCCCATGGGCAAAAGTTGACACTACCACGCTATGTCTTCATTTATGAGATGTTCTACAACACTTGCCTTAGAGACAAGACTTATCTCAAAGACTTTCAAACTAAAAATTATACCCCACAGACAAGAGTTGACACTACCACGTTATGTCTTCATTTATGGGATGATCTACAACTCTTGCCTTAGAGGCAAGACTTAGCTTAAGGACTTTCAAATAATAAATTATGCCCCACGGTCAAGAGTTGACACTACCACATTATGCCTTTATTTATGAGATATTCTACAACTTTCGCCTTAGAGACACAACTTATCTCAAGAATTTTCAAAGAACATAGTAAAAATAATTCATGCCCTTAAATTTACTTTAATATAAAAAAAAAAGATACCTTTGTGGATTATCTAATTTTTTATTAAGTAGCAAAATATAATAGAAGTTAAGAAAAAAAGGAAAAAGCGATCAAACAAAATAGAAAAAAAATTGACCAAAAAAGAAAAAAAAAGAAACAAGAAAAAAACAAAAAAAAAAAAAAAAAGAAAAAAAAAAAAAAGAAAAGAAAAATAAAAGTTAAAGACAAATGAATTAAATAAAGAAAAAAAATTGATAATGCTTGAGGAAAAAAAAAGAAAAAAATAAACATTGAGACAAATGAATTAAAACATAAAAACAAAATTAAACGAAAAAATAAAAAGTTAAAATAATAAAAAATAGAATAATAAAATTAAAG